>NW_015536497.1:1074172-1075016 GCF_001515605.1 Sinocyclocheilus anshuiensis | reverse complement strand
TCAAAATCAACAAAAGAGCAATGATATACAAGTGCTATAACAAGTCTCAGTTAGCTTAACACAGTACACGTAGCAAGGGTTTTTTAAATAATATAATAAATAAAAAGAAAACAGATAGAATAGAAAAAGAATAGAGCAAGCTAGTGTTAGAGGTCCTTTTTGCTTTTGTATATATAGTATATAGTAATATATAGTAATATAACATTTTAACAAGTAAATTTTTAAAAGCAAATTTAATAACACTGTTAAAAATGATATTTAGCAAATCTAAAAATATCAGTTTTTCATGCTATACTTTACTATACTAATTGTTATTTTTAATTTCACTTGTATTTAAGAAAATATTTATGGTTGTTTTTTTTTTTTGTTTTTGTTTTTTTCCTAGTTGTAAAAAAAATCATGAGATCATGGGTTCTTGCTTCTCATTGTTTATTTCTTTACTTCATAGTCACATAGACTTTTTATTTTGTCATTTTCAGAGTTTTGCAGTTAATGAACCTCACAGACTCACGACTGGCTCAAGCAGGAAATGAGAAGCTTGAGTTAGCCATGCTCAGTTTCTTTGAGCAGTTTCGCAAAATCTACATCGGTGACCAGGTGCAAAAATCATCAAAGGTAATTGTAGTTATGTTGTAATTTGTCTGCCTGTGTGAGCGTGAACTTCAAGCTGTGGTTTGTTTAGACTGCAAATCTAAAACCAAAAAAATCAGCTAGCAGTAAATTAATTCTTGATCTCTCGTAACATTCACATGGCTTTGCCTATGAAAGCTCAGAATGGATGAAATTTGTGAATGTGTTGTGTCTGGGCTTTGAAAAGAGACAGTCGATTCAGCATGCTTAGTGG
>NW_015536497.1:1068702-1074014 GCF_001515605.1 Sinocyclocheilus anshuiensis | reverse complement strand
GGGTTGTTTGTGGGGGGGGGGGGGGGGTTGTTTTTGTTTGTTTTTTTAATGTTGGAGATGAAAGTGTTCTGAAAACTGTAGCTTTCTCTCCTGTTGCTCAGATTCTCAGAACAGAGAAGATAAGTGCACATAGAAAGACTAGCTATTCCTCTAAACCTGTCTTTAGTTCTGCTTTAACCTGTTGTCCTTTACCTTGGAATTTAACACCTTAAAATTTCTTCTCCTGTTCAAAAGTGTACGATTCGTGCAAAACCTATTACAAAGTCTGATTGTATCTTGATAATTGGATGTATTCGATTTAATGGAGAATTTTCCCAAATGGCACACTTAATTTGGACCATAGGGATATAGATTTCAGAGTGTACTGTTACCCAGCAGTCCATGCAGCAAAGTGTAGACTCAGAGGAATGTGCCATTTGGGACTGGACCATAATCAGAACTCGACAATAAGGATTTTTTCTTCCAAGATTTTGTATTTTAGCAATGTATTTTTATTTGTATTAGAAAAATATTTATGTCAGCGCCGATAGCCTCGTGGTTAGTGTGCCAACATATACAGTGCAATTGAGCTCACGACAACTCGAGTTCGATTCCCGTCTCGAGGTCCTATACCGATCCCGCTCCCCTCTCTCTACCCAATGATTTCCTGTCATCTCTCGACTGTCCTGTCTGAATAATAAAGGAATAAAAAGCCCATAAATATTATTTAAAAAAAAAATATATATATATATGTATATACTGAATTTGTCAATAAATGTTACATTTAAGTTTTTAATTTGGAAATTAAATTGACCTGCTTTTTCCCTATTTTCTGGCCAAATCTATATTTTTTATGGATTTGTGAGAACCCCTTGTGAATTGTCATATTTGCTTGCTTCTTGAGGCCTTATCTCCCAACCTGTTTTGTTTTTAGTAGTTTAACATACTAAATGCTACATTTATAAAATAGATTGTTCAAGCTACAATGCAAAGCACCAGTTCAGGATGAATACAAGATGACAGGAAATAATATACTTTTTGTTTGATCCCTAGTTATATCGAAGACTATCAGAGGTTCTTGGCTTGAATGATGAGACCATGGTACTCAGTGTTTTCATTGGGAAAATGTGAGTATATATTAGGTGATGGGTATAATTATCATAAAACCTAGTTTTGCCAAAAAGAACAATTAAAAAAAAAAAAGCAATGTTTTTAATGTAGAGTTTTGTTTTAATGCAGAATCACCAACTTGAAGTACTGGGGACAGTGTGAACCAATCACATTTAAGACACTACAGCTCCTCAATGACCTTTCGATTGGATATCCTTACACGCATGTTGCTGGTTAAAATGTAAAAAAAAAAAAAAATATTAGCATTGTTATTGAGGATGATGGACTGTTTAATGTAAATGTATAAAATGGTCTGTGATGTTTTTGACAGTGAATATGTTCTCGTCTGTTTCCTTAACATTATTTCTCACATACAGCAGTGTTAGAAAACTTGTGAAACTCAGTGCTGTCCAGTTCATGCTAAACAACCATACAGTAAGTGACCAACCTGAGCCTTTCTCCTTCTTAACTCCACTTCAACTGTATTTGTCCCTGAAGCACAATTAAGTTAATTATCTTTTTTTTTTTTTCTTTTTTACTATTCTTTGTTTCTTGAGTTACTTTAACAAGCTGACGGTGTCTTGTTTTTCTTCTGTGTGACAGAGTGAGCACTTTTCTTTCCTGGGTGTGAACAATCAGGCCAACCTTAGTGACATGAGGTGTCGGACCACTTTCTACACAGCCTTGGGAAGACTTCTTATGGTAGATTTGGGTAAGGGTGTACCTATAGATATAGCATATAAGTATCTATAGATATAGCATATAAGTGTCATGTAAAATGACATTCTGTGTCTTTGACAGGTGAGGATGAGGACCAGTTTGAACAGTTCATGCTTCCTCTCACTGCTGCATTTGAGGCCATCGCTCAGATGTTCAGCACCAACACCTTCAATGAACAAGAAGCAAAAGTGAGATGTTATATTGTTTATCATACAACCTCAGTGTGGCATGAAACATTTGCAAAATACCTTGTGTTTTCTTATTTGTTGTGTATTTGTTATTTGTTTCTTTCAGAGGACTTTAGTAGGACTGGTGAGAGATCTGCGGGGAATTGCCTTTGCCTTTAATGCCAAGACCAGCTTTATGATGCTCTTTGATTGGATGTATCCTTTAATTTACATTTATTTGTTTGCTTGTTTGTTTGTTTCTATGTTTATTTTATTGGTGTCATTTATTTGTTTATTTTATTTATGTGAAAGTATTTCTTTTATTTGTGTTTGTTCCCTTTTTTGTTTATTTGCATGTTTGTTTTCATTTGTTTATTCCATTCTTTGTGTAATTATTATTTTTTTTTTCTGTCATTTTGTTTGTTTTTTCACTTAATTGTTTTTATTTTGTTTGTTCGCATGTTTGTTTATTTATTTATTTATTTTGTGTAATTACTTTGTGTTTATTTGTTCACATTTGTGTTTGTATGTATATTTATTTCTTTATTTTTATTTATTATTTTCTTTTTAATTAATTATTTATTATAAGTTTGTTAAAAAAAGTAAGAAAATAATAAGTAAATGATATAAAACTAATCTCTTAGGTCAATTCAGATTGAATGCCAATTTTAATGTGCTCCTTAACAGATCTTAGTTACCCCTCTTACATGCCCATCTTACAGCGGGCGATAGAGCTCTGGTACCATGTACCTGCCTGCACCACACCAGTCCTCAAACTCATGGCTGAGCTCGTCCACAACAGGTACGCCATGTTACGTCTCACATGTGTCCTTTAGAGCCGAGTTTAAAGGTTATGTATGTTCTCTGGCTTATAGTGTGTGCTTTTTTTTCTTCTTTTTTTACACACATGAAGGTCACAGAGATTACAGTTTGATGTGTCGTCACCGAATGGAATCCTGCTGTTCAGGGAGACCAGCAAGATGATTACAACATATGGTACAAACTCGCCTATAATAGCCCAGTTTTCATGTTTCAGTGAACTGTTCCTCTGGTATGGTGTAGCTTTATTAAATATTAAAAAACTTAAATTGAATTATCATCATAATAGTAATGTCATTTTTCCACTTAAAGGGAATCGGATTCTGACGCTGGGTGAGGTGCCAAAAGATCAGGTGTACGCGCTGAAACTGAAGGGAATCTCCATTTGTTTCTCCATGCTGAAAGCCGTATTAAGTGGCAACTATGTCAACTTCGGCGTCTTCCGTCTGTACGGCGATGATGCCTTGGACAATGCCCTGCAGACCTTTATTAAACTGCTCTTGTCCATCCCTCATAGTGACCTGCTGGTAAAAATCGTCAGCTGTCAGCTTTAGGATTGTGTCCTTCAGCATTCATATTGGTTGATTTTTGGTTGGTTTATTCTTGTTCTTGCAGGACTATCCAAAGCTTAGTCAGTCTTTCTACTCTCTTCTGGAGGTGCTAACCCAAGACCATATGAACTTCATCGCCAGCCTGGAGCCTCATGTGGTCATGTACATCCTGTCCTCCATATCAGAGGGGCTCACAGCACTTGGTAAGGACCTTCTCATCATGATAATGATTTTTGTGTGCGTGTAGCTTCTTTTTTTTTTACACTATTTAATCTCACAAACCCTCCTGCTGTTCCATCATGGACTCCTAGGTGTTTGTGATCCTTTGAACCAGAACTCTGTTTCTGTTTGTCTCCTCACAGACACAATGGTATGCACTGGTTGCTGCTCAAGCTTGGACCACATAGTTACTTATCTATTCAAACAGCTGTCACGCAGCACAAAGAAAAGAGCGGCGCCCATGGCCCAGGAGAGCGACCGCTTCCTTCACATAATGCAGCAGCACCCTGAGATGATCCAGCAGGTGAGCTGAGGCTTTGAAAGACCTTAGATTTAAAAATAAAATTAAATCATAAAATAAACACTTTTGTTTTTAATAATTTAGTGTTTCATCGTATTTAAAGCATAAGAGGGACAAAATAGGTAATTTTGACAGCCATTTATGTTCGTTATAAAATATATTTTCCTTGTGTATATCTATCAAATACTTCTACATTTTGAAATGTATTGGAGATACTTAATCTGACAAGAGTTCTCACAATCTTATCCAGATGCTGTCCACAGTGTTGAATATCATCATTTTCGAAGATTGTAGGAATCAGTGGTCAATGTCACGGCCACTGCTTGGCTTGATTCTACTCAATGAGAAGGTATGTGATAGATTTTTTATGATGTTTTTTTAAGTCTCTTATGCTCACAAAGGCTGCATTTATTTGAATCAAAAATGCTGTAAAATAGTAATATTGCGAAATACTCTTACAATTTAACACAATTTTTCTATTTGAATATAGTTTCAAATTTATTTGTGTGACGCAAAGCTGAATTTTCAGCATCATTACTCCAGTCTTCAGTGTCACATGGTCCTTCAGAAATCATTCTTATTTGCTGATTTGCGGCATTGGGGTTGTAGTATTTTGCAGATTTGAGGAACAGCATTGTGAACAGCCAACCACCAGAAAAGCAGCAAGCCATGCACTTATGCTTTGAAAATCTCATGGAGGGCATAGAGCGAAACTTGCTGACCAAAAACAGAGACAGGTAATTGGTAATTTGATTTCCTCAGAATTTCAGCTTGCTTTGCATTTAAGCCTTTTAGAAGTAGGTGTTCTGTTAAATGTATTCATTTCTGTAGAAAAGATTGATATAGCACATTTAATGGCATTTCTGTGTGTAATATGGTGTTAATTTTGTCAGCTATTTTTAATTTAGTCTTAGTCCTGTGTCAAATGTAACTTTTAGTTTTTTATCATATTTAGTCAACTTGTCCTGTTTTAGTTTTTGGCAAGTTTTAGTCTAGTTTTAGTCAGTGGAAACTGACTTCATATTTTCATCTTGCTGTATAATGGTTAAAATTATTTTTAAAATAATACTAAAAATTATATATATATATATATATAGATAGATACATATACATATACACATAACTTTTTAGATTTTTATTTTTTAATATTTAAATTATAAAATCTACAAAATGATATATGTATATATATATTTTCCCTTTTTTATGTCTTATATATTTCGTTTCTTTTATATTTTATATTATTTAACATTAATGATATTTATTATTAATATTTCCATTCATTCATTTATTCAATCATTCACCCAAATTTTGACTAACGAAGTCACAAACCTGCAAATCTAGAAATAAAACCATTCAAATAATAATGTTTATTGTTCAATTCTGAATGTTAAGCACCTCCTTCCATTGACCACTTGCTGAAAAACAAAAACAAACTTTATAGATTCA
>NW_015536497.1:1060903-1066110 GCF_001515605.1 Sinocyclocheilus anshuiensis | reverse complement strand
TTATTTATGCGCAGGCAATGCGTTTGGGCCAGAGATGTATTTCCTTTGTGGAAGGGACTCGCTGTTCAAATCCGTGTTTGCCAATGACGCGACACTGTGTCTCTCGTATCCTTTTATGTCCGATATATCATTAACTGTTCAGGTCTATTTAATTGTTTTTTCACTCAATATTTTAGTACTGTTACCACTTCTATTAAATACACACAAAACACACTACCATTGAAAAATTTGGGGTTGCAGGTTTTTTCTTATGCCTTATGCTCACAAAGGCTGCATTTATTTGAATCAAAAATGCTGTAAAATAGTAATATTGCTCTTACAATTTCTGAATTTTCAGCATCATTACTCGAGTGTCGCGTGATCCTTCAGAAATCATTCTAACATGCTGATTTGCATTGGGGTTGTAGTATTTTGCAGATTTGAGGAACAGCATTGTGAACAGCCAACCACCAGAAAAGCAGCAAGCCATGCACTTATGCTTTGAAAATCTCATGGAGGGCATAGAGCGAAACTTGCTGACCAAAAACAGAGACAGGTAATTGGTAATTTGATTTCCTCAGAATTTCAGCTTGCTTTGCATTTAAGCCTTTTAGAAGTAGGTGTTCTGTTAAATGTATTCATTTCTGTAGAAAAGATTGATATAGCACATTTAATGGCATTTCTGTGTGTAATATGGTGTTAATTTTGTCAGCTATTTTTAATTTAGTCTTAGTCCTGTGTCAAATGTAACTTTTAGTTTTTTATCATATTTAGTCAACTTGTCCTGTTTTAGTTTTTGGCAAGTTTTAGTCTAGTTTTAGTCAGTGGAAACTGACTTCATATTTTCATCTTGCTGTATAATGGTTAAAATTATTTTTAAAATAATACTAATATATATATACATATAAATATATAAATATTTTAAAGCCAGTTTCTAGAGGTCATTCTCCTTGACCATTCTCTTGTCATTTGGGGCTCAAAGTCCAAAGAGAGAGAAGAAGGTACGGCTGGGGAATGGTTGGGAATGGGTTTGGGGTGTGGGACGGCACCAGTGTGGACTCTAGAGTGGGCGGCACACCCGAACCACTCTTAGGGACGATGGGAAGTGGGCGAAAAAAAAGTGTACATTTTTTTCATAACATTTTCAACAATGTTTATAATGATTACGATTTAAGACAAATATTGAGTGCGATTGAAAACTTTTTACAGTCTAGTAAGTTAGCGCAACTGTGCTGAAGTGTGGGTTTGTCTGTATGGAGAGTCGTTTATATCTGGGTGACGATGTGGGATTGAGGCGTGAGTGCTGGGATTGACAGCTGTCCGCAGAAGGGGAGGGATGAAACGTTGAATAGGATCACAAGTTGTACATTTATTATTTTTCCCCCTTCGAATTGACTCTATGGAACGCAAACGGGAGCTCTGTAAATACACAAAACATCTTGCGTTAACGTTTTCAGAAGGAATACCGTTTCCCTCAAATCTTGGGCATGATGAAGTCCGTCTTGCGTCAACATCCCCACCACCTCCGTCACAGAGGATGTTTAGATCTGCTTACTGCTGGCCTGGGAATGGTCCTAAAACGACCCCGTCCTCGTGTGAAATTCATTGGAGAACGCACGCGTAACCTTTCCCCTTTTGTCTCTGAAGGGTTCGATCATATCTTCTGTGGATTTGATTAAAGTGACTTGGTTGTGGTGAAGTTGCTCTCTGAGCTTTCGTCAAACTGTTTTCCCTGCTTTTTAATCTCACAGGCTTCCAGTCTCTCGTGGCTTTATTGTTGATCTGGCGTTCTTCGGTAGTGGAGCCTATAGAATGTAGCCGTGTCCTTAAAAAAAAAAAAAGACCCTGGTACTCAAGTCATCGTGACAGGATCACTTTCGACAGTTGTCTCTAGCTTTAACCCTGTTTTTTTTTTTTCCCCCCCCATTGTACCTCTGGATTCCAGTTTTATTTTTAATAACAGAAAACGCGTCAGAATATGGCGGATTTAAACACCGAGGCCGAATGGAGTATATTAGCAACTTGTGCTACTCAACAGATGTTGCTGCTAACTGTTTGTGAAGAACTAGCTCATCTCTTAACCATGTCCAACACTCATGGATGTTCACTTTCTTTTCTTGGTTCCCTGATGTGAATGTGTTTTTCTTGGCGACTGTGTGTTGGGTCCATTGAGTGATAAGGTTAGCTGGTTGAATTGTTTGATTGTTTGTTTGGATGTCTGCTACATATAGTGTAAGCATTGTGACTGCAAAATAAACATCATTGGTTTGTACTAGTATGTGCACATTTTGTGATCGCAACATTAGATCAAACAGTTTTTAAGTCAACATGTTTTTGTAATAAACATGCCTATTCTTATAATCAGCAGGGTTCCCATGGTCATAGAAAATCTGGAATTTCCTGTAAATCAAAGTCATAGAGGGCGGTAGTGAATGGAATCTGCTCAGTGTTTTATTGGATGGAACATACTCTTAGAATAATCTGTGTAGCAGTAATTTAATGCCTGGTGATGCAGTAAAAATGCCAATAATGATCAAATTAAAAAAAGTCAGCATTGGGATACATCAGGATGTTCTCAAGGGTGAGCTTTGAACTTGAGCCTCCGCATCCCATCAAAATCCTGTGTTTAAGAAGGAGAGCAGTCCAAAAACAAATTGTATTCAGGTCTATTTTGGTTTTTAATTTTTATTCTTTGTTGAAAATCCTGTTTCACTCAAACATATGAAAAAAAACAGGTTGCAAATTCAATTGGTATTTCAAGTCATGGCAATCCTAATTACAATACACACAGTACAGCAGCAGTTTTTCAGGGGAAAATATGTACTGTTGTTATTTATTACAAACAAAAGGTGCCAGACATTGCAGGAAAATCATAAATGAATAACCATCCAACTTTTGCGTACAAATGAGAAAAGCAACTCTTACACACATTTACATATGGGGGGAAAAAACTAAGTAGGACATATATAACCGTTTCTCTACTGTTGAGCTGTATGTGTAGAAAGATCTCTACACCAAGAAGGTCACTTGAAATATTAAGCTGTTACGATTAACTCATCTTTTTTCTGTTGTTTGGCTTTTGAACTGGCTTTGTGGACAAAGTCATTATATCCTTCTCTGTTTCTCGCAATCTCAATGGCGTAAAACTGGATCCTGGTCGCTGACATGTAAACGGAGGGGAAAATCTGGCTTTTTTTCATTGATAAGTTCTTGATCTGTTTCCTGTGCACTTGTAAGATGTGTGTAAACTACTAAAAGGAGTGCACGTGTGGCATGACATACCGAATATCGTGTTCACCTCCGTGTAGTCCTTCTGACAGTCTAGACGTAATAATGTACCATAATTGAAGTCCTCTACAACTCCTTCAAACTGGTTACAAAAGGGCCTCCATTTCTGGAAAAAAAAACCGGAAAGGGACTCGCCATGAGTGAAATCTAACATTAAACGCTTCCCAAACGCGAGCGTGGTGTCACGCACCTCTTTAGCGTCTGCTGACTTCAGCAGCTCCGGGTCCAGGACTTCAATACTGAGGTCAGGAAACGCTTCCCGGAACTTAGTATATATCTGCTCGTCGGATTTTGTTAGTTTTAGAAGTTTGGGATCAACTGAGGAAATAAGCTGTAGAGGAATAAAACCGCCAGTGAAGCTGGATATTCAAATGACAGGGTAGATTGTGACATTCATTCACTTACATTATAGTAAACTTCCGCGTGATTGTAGGCTTTCATAGCCCACATGACTTCCAACTGGGCCTGATATCAAAAATAAAATATTGTTAGTGTTTTAAAATGTTGATACTTTTAAGAAAATAAGTTAAATGTTTGCCATTTCTTATTATTTGCAAATATCAAAACATCCCAACTCACATCATTTCCGTACGCCTCTGCTGGAAGAGAGAGCGCATGCGCAGCCGCGGTCGCTCCCTCTACCCCCTGTTTATTAAAGACAGAAATATTTGAGCATTACAGTGTATTCATAAAGCTAATACGTAAAACCCGTGCCTTTAAAAACAAATACTGCCACAAGAGACTAGAATTCACGTATTTATCAACGCTGTCAAGTACCCTCGTCACTACCTAGGTATTTTAAACCTAGGTGAATATAAATATCAGTGATGGTTAAGGACATTATTTCGTATTGCTGATCTGTTTCATTATTGTTGTCATATGCTCATAACATGCGTGTTAGCATGCAGGCTAACTAGGATATACAGATGTATTATTCTGGGCTCTGAACGGTTATGAAATTTCGCTGAGAGCATCTGTTCAATCAACATACTTTTTTTTTTTTTTTTTTTTGCCTATCACGTTATTGTACAGTGCTTTGTGTGTCTTGATAAGTTAAAATAACTAATTTTGCCTACCAGAGATGCAAGAACATCCCCCGTGTCCATGCTGACGCCTTTTGACCCGGATGAGCTACGAACACGTCCTGACGACAGGTCATGTGATTTAAATGCGTTTTGTTGTTTTCAGTCTGCTGTTCAGATCAGCTATTGAATGTAAGAATTATGAGGGGGGGAAATAAAATAATTAAGAGAAAATGCATTTATATGAAAGAATATAAAATGAAACGCGACCACATGACCACTCTGTTACAGATCTCGTTGGTTTTTTTTAAATATATTTTTTTTCTTATCCAGTTAAATATGTTTTATCTTATTTAGAGGTGTAATGATAGGGGGGGAAAGTTGTGGAGGATTAATGTTAAAATGTAATAGTGGAATACTCCTGCTTAAAGTCCGCATGAAATCAAAATTGACTTTATTTACTTTACTAGCGCACATTGCTAGTAATGATGTGAACAATTAATCCGTGCAAGTTAATCCGCTGAAAAAAATTATTTGTCTTCATAATCTTTCATCAAAATCTGAACATTTACTTCCGCTCTGGAATAGCATTCCGTTTCTGATGAAGTCAGTTTGACGGCTAGGGCAGAATATCCTTCTAAACACACCCCTCCAACCGTTAGTTTGCTACAGTATGAGTGAGAGACAGAGAGGAGGAGCGCAAAAATAAACCCATGCCCTCTATTCAATATTCCGTTTCAGAAGTAAATACGTCACTACACTGAAATAAAGTCGGCAGCAACTTCCGGTTCACGCGGACTTTAAAAGAGCCTGCGCCCTCTAAATGGTTAGTCATGTGTTAAGTAGTTAAAATAATTCGAGCTATTAGTGTAGTAGAATGTAAAATAACAAAATATTCATAGAAAATGTAATGTAGCT
>NW_015536497.1:1052582-1057659 GCF_001515605.1 Sinocyclocheilus anshuiensis | reverse complement strand
ATTGGTGGGGGGGGGGGGGGGGGACCTATGACGTCACTTTGTAGGCCAATCGGCTGTTAGCATCGCACTGGTTCCCTCGACAAAAATAGGCTTTTGGATTATCGTAAAAAAAAAAAAACTGTGTTCAACTATAGTTCACGACACTTACACGTTTTGTCCATCGAGATAATCTTCACAAAATAATACAACTTTTATGAATTTCGAAGCCTAAATACCAGCGCCAGAACTAAAAAGCTAAACTTAGAACTACACCGCAGTCGCTCTCCTACGCTTCCGACAACCTTTTCAAACTTATTTTTAGAAGCATGTTCAGTGAAAAGGATTTACTCTGTGGATGAATTTTAATCCAGGTTACATGAACCCTTTTCATATAAAAACTGGAATACATACAAAACTAGAGCCAAATGAAATTAAACAAATTAATAGTAAGTAGTGAATAAATGAAATAATCATAACCAAAGCACATATGAAAGCATGTATTTATGTACATTTCGAAATAAGGTGCATTAAAAGTCAATAAATCCTTGATTAATATGAATATTTTAATTAAAAACGTGTCTCCACATAGTATTCAATAAAATTCTAGTGCCTTTAATCTATTAAATACCAGCAGAGTGAGCAAGTTTTTGGATATGGTAAGATTACATTTATTTTAGTTAATTAATCTAAAATTAATTAACTAAAGAGGACGCCATTTGTAGGGACGTTCCAAACGAAAGTGAACAACTGAATCCCTTCACGAAGGGCCCTTCCAGAAGTCCATTAGTGAAGGGAACATTCGATGGTCACTTCACAGACGTGATTTCCGTGTGTGATCATGTGATCTTCGGTTAGGTCTTTTTTAGGTCTTTAGGTTGTTAAGGCTGTAAGATCTTGCGATGCTTTTTAAAGCAAAATTTGCCCCATGGAATAATGAGTTTACCTTATGGTAGAAACCCAGTCTCCACATCAGAAACAAGCGATAAAACGAGTATCTTCCATCCGAAGACTTGTGGTTGCATTTTGAGGCAAAGCAAAAACATTGTCGAACAACAATATAAAATGCGGGAAATTATTAATTGGTTATTCTACATTTAATTGCACTAATTATAACTGGAAAATACTATAAATGTATCAACTGTTCGGCGTGATGACGTTTAATGTCTCCTACAACGCATGTAGTCCCATTTAGCAACTTGTGAGCAACCGTCTTTTTCAAGAAACATAAGTTTAAAAAAATCACGAGTGGGGTGCAACTGGTGTGTTTTATGTCGTAGAATAAAACATGAAAATATTTCGAGCTTGTGTTAACCACGGACCTTCATTTTAGGGGATTTAATCAAACTCCCATTTAAAAAAACCTATCGACTCTGGAATGATGGAACCGGAAGTGCTAAAATGCTAACTCGCTTCCGTGTTTTTGCCTACAAAGTGACGTCATAGGTCCCCCTTTCTGCCTTTCTGCGCCCTCTAGTGGTAACTTTCTGATTAAAGCCTTCATGTACATACGCTATATTTTTTGTTGATTTGTTGGTTGTTTATTTATTTTTAAAATAGCTTTTTCAAATACCTTGACTTATTTAGATCAAGAAATTGTATCCTAGCTCTTTCTAATTAATAATCACAGTATAATCTAAATTTAAGGTTTTGTATTATTTGCCGGGGTTAACGTCAGGATAAAATATTGCACATATCCTTATCAGTTCCAGCAATATTGCATGCCCTGCTAAAAAAATAAAAAATAAATAAAATAAAATTGTTCGCATCGTAGGGAGGAAAGAGGAACAGGACGGTCCCATCTTGAGTTCATTGCAGCTGTTTTACACTTAATTTCTCTGACTGGATGGCTTTTTACCGTAAAAGATGTTTTTAAATTTTTTCATATTTTGCTCCACAGTGGTTATCTCAAAAACTATAGACCGCATTTTGGGGATTATTAATGCGTTCCGAGTCAGCTGACGCCGAAAGCGACTCTGACGCCCAAAAATGCGGTCTAGGTAGGCAGCTCACTGGTGTTTGAGACACGGCCAATGTGGCACAGGCATATGAACGCGTAATGCACGCAATGATATTGAGTGAGTGTTTGAGAGACCTTTGAATTTCTGCATCTCCGGACGGAAAGGACAGAATAAACCGCTGTTTTACAGTCTCAGGTACGATTAGGCGACATGTTTATTTCTCAACACATAGCTGGGATGCAGTGGGAAATGTGCAGGATATGTTACATTTATAGATGTGTATGGATTTGCGGTCATCGTTCGCTGTTGTTTGATGTAGGCTACCTTACCTATTGGTGTAGGCTATTGATAGATGTATTTGTTAATATTTTGCCGTAATCGATCATAAGCATCAGTAGAGGTTGTGGTATACAGAGGCATCATCGGACACTTGTCCTTCTACATACACAGAAGAGTCGCGATCTCTAGTCTAGAGGACAATTATAGCTTTATTTGAACATGTAGAATCTGGATTTAAAAGGCCCGAATAGAAAATAAAATGTGTCCTTAGGCCACGTAACCTTCAACAAAATCTTGAGACCTTAAAAAAAGAATGTGTTCTGTATAGGCCTTCCTTTAACTGCCCTTATTATTCATGACTCGAGTCATATAATTAACTATATTTACGCAGTTTGCGTTTAAACAAATTGTATTATGATTCAATGAAATTTCGCACATATTATAAACGTTTTTGTTTGATTTATTAGCGAATTACTTTTTACTTGCGCCCTTCTAGCGGCCCGAAATAACACCGAGTAAAACAGAGAGAAAAAAAAAAAAAAAAAAAAAAAAACTAAAGGAAAACAGCAACAGTCTCATTGGTGGCACTTAAGACTCGTCCCCGCTGCTTAAGTGTTTTCCTGTAAAAAGCAACAGGAAACTACTGCTTCTTTTAGTCCTGCAGTTTTTCCTTTGAGGAACACTTGTTTTTATGATAAGGGCAAATAAGTTAAATATCCCATAATAATAATGATGACAATAAAAGTGATGATGATGATAATAATAATAATTATTATTTTTATAGACTTCTATAGACGTTTAAAAGTACACTTGTTTTTTTACTAGTGGGAAATTACAAGTGTTTGACTAATACCAGAAGCTCTGATTCATATTTGTAGAAATATTTATCAAAGGATTGACTGCAGACGAAAAAAAAAAACATTTCATCATGATCACAGACTCTGAAGTGACAGCATTGATGGTGGCAGTGAAAAGTCTTTCTCATCATCATATAAAAGGCTGTAAGATCATGTAAGGAGCAAAGAGTCACATGGTGATTGTCTTGATCCAGAGATTTTTCAGTCTCTGATGGCATATTCCCTGCTGCTATTTCCACCTGTAGCTAAATATTGCTGTGCGTTTATTTTGTGTTCCTCACAACAGTCGAGAGGCTATGTAGTACTGAAACGTATGAAGATGAGTAGTGACGGTGCATAATGATACCTTGAAGCAGACTGAACATCTATTTCATATTATAAATCCAGTTAGACAGCAGATGACCTCACCCTCCTGCACTGTTTCACTTAGATTGGATTTACATGAAAGATCAATGCTAATGTAAAATTTCTATTCTATTTTACTCTATTCTTTTCTGACTTCTCTATTAATTCCTGCCATATTCTTTTTTTATTCAATTTTGCGTTTTAAGACAGGTCTGTTCTATTCTATTCTATTTTCATGTTCTATTTATTCCTGTCATATTCTATTCTATCTTTCATATTGTAGTCTACTCTATTGTATTCTATTCTATTTTGCAGTCCTTAGGACAGGAAGATTCTACCATATTCTATTAATTACGGTCATTTTGTCCGTTTTCAGGACTATTCTATTCTCTCCTGTCTGGTTCAGATCTATTTCCTTCTCTTCTTTTCTATCCTATTCTGCCATATTCTATTCATTCTTGTCATATTGTCAGTTTTTTCAGGACTATTTTATTCTTTCCAGTCTGGTTTAGATCTGTTCTTCTTTTCTTTTCTATTCTGTCATATTCTTTTCTTTCTTCTCATATTCTGTTCCATTATATTTATCAGTTTTTAGGACAGGACTATTCTTTTCTGTTCTGCCATATTATTTTCATTCCTGTCATATTATATTCTATTCCATTTTGCTTTTTTAGGACAGGACTAGTCTAGTCTATTATTCCTGTCTATTCTAGATCTATTCCCTTCTCTTTCATTCTATTCTGCCATATTCTATTAATTCTTGTCATATTCAATTTTGTTCCATTTCACAGTTTTTAGGATAGGAATATTTTATTCTATTCTGTTCTGCCATATTCTATTTCACAGTTTTTGGATAGGTCTATTCTATTCTATTCCAGTCTGTCTAGATCTGTCCCCTCGTGTTCTATTTTATTCTATTCTGTCATGATTAATTATTTTCAGTCATATTCTATTCTATTCTATGCTATTCTAGAACAGGACTAGAGTTGTAATAAGACACTTTCTGGCCACTGATGGCCTCCTCATGTCATTCGGATTGCTGTTAAGTGATTCACTAAGAGTGAGAACTGAGAAGCATTGCAGGTTTAATCAGTGGAACACTGATCTGATTGAACAAATCCAGCAGTCAGTCTCTGCTGTTCTGATCTTCACAAGCTTGTTGACTGAACTAGACAAGACAATCCAGAGCTCTGCTAAACCCCCAGGTTTATGACCAGGATAGCACTACACACAGAATAAAGCTGAGTCTGGAATAAAGAAACATGGCTGCCCGACCACGAGCAGCACATCAGAAGTGACGGGGAGGAGTTAAGAAGAGCTTGTTTTCTAGGCTGTGATGTGCAGCATGACCATTGTTCTATCATGAAAGATCTTCAAGAGGAGGGCTTCCTCAGGCTGTTTATGCCAAGCCAGAAACGCAAGTTCCTCAACTCGTCACATCACTCTCCCAGTGGAGCAGCAAGGCCTCACAGAGGTAATAGATCCTGTATCCATCAGTGTTGCTTAGAGAATTCTCTTCAGACGGAGCAGAGCGTTGCCCTGGTGACGCAACCGACGGGTCTGATTGGGCGTTGGCTGCTCTTGGTCTGCTGAGATAAGTGCATTTCAGTTTGGGTGGAGAGAGAAGTGGGTGGGGTCTTCAAGGCAACGTGCAGAGAG
>NW_015536497.1:1048198-1051336 GCF_001515605.1 Sinocyclocheilus anshuiensis | reverse complement strand
GGGAAGAGGGAGAGAGAGAGAGAGAGAGAGAGAGAGAGAGAGAGAGAGAGAGAGAGAGAGAGACGAAGAGGACTGGGGAGAACGGGAGTGGGATGACAGGAAGTCTGGACCTCTCAGCATAGGATTTACTCTTCATCACAGAGCTGGAGCTGAGGTGGGGATGCTGGAGTGTATTGTGGCTTGTTTTGCCTTCAAAATGACCGTTTCCTTTCAGATTGGTTGGTTCTGTGATCCCTTTCTTAATTTTTGTTTTGCTTTAATTTTTTTTTTTTTATTTTCTTTTAAATGAAGTTATGGATTCTTGGTGCTTGGTCCTGTGCCAGTTTATGACTAAAATAAACAATATAATCATATGTATCAATATGTATCATACCATAAACTTATCACTGGTTTCTTCTGTTTACTACAGTAAACCAAACAAAATCAAATTATTATTTATATTAAGGTTCAGATTCAAATCTGGTTCATTTCCATTTCCATTTAAAAGTCGACTGATTTCACAGAAAATATGATTTTTAACTCTCAAACTCTGATAAAAAAAAAAAATGTTGTGCTAGGGAGTGTGTCGTGATGGTGCTAGAATAGGGCTGTCCAAACTCGGTCCTGGAGGGCCGGTGTCCTGCAGAGTTAAAACTCCGAGTTTGGACAGCCCTATGCTAGAAGGTGCTCTTTTTGCCTCAATATAAGATTTCGAATGTCCAAACATTTTCTCATCAGTATTTTTGTCTTGTCTTCTAGTAAAAATCCTCCTAAACATCCCTAAAACAAGAGAAAGTTACTTGAGAAGCAAAACTGTGTTCGTTATTTAGTTTTGAGGCACAAATACTGATTAAGAAAATTATTTCTTTGCAGTGAATAAGAATCATAGTCCCTGACTGCTTACTCATGCATGCTGAAACTCCTTGTCTGATGGGAGATAAGGGCTTTCTCTGGATCTCATGAGTGTGCTGCCTTGCTTCCTTATTAACACACACTGTTTTCTCCAATGCCAGCAGTAGGTCCATTAATACACACTGTGCTGTCTTTAACAGAGTGATGGTAATGGTAGATTATAAGTTTCTCTCTGGTTGATCAGCATGTTTTGTGGTAAAATTCAAGTTTTTATCCTGTTGTGAGTGTACATTCTTACGTTCTCAGTACATTAATAATACACAAGTGACATGACATGGCCAAGTATGGTGACCCATACTCGGAATTAGTGCTCTGCATTTATCCCATCCAAAGTGCACACACACAGCAGTGAACACACACACACCCGGAGCAGTGGGCAGCCATTTTTGCTGCGGCGCCCGGGGAGCAGTGCCATGCTCAAGGGCACCTCAGTCATGGTATTGAAGGTGAGAGCGCTGTACATTCACTCCCCCCACCTACAATCCCTGCCGGTACGAGACTCGAACCCGCAACCTTTGGGTTACGAGTCCGACTCTCTAACCATTAGGCCACGACTTCCCCCAATAACAACCACCTGTAGTGGTGTGTGGTGAGCGCACTGGCACCGTTGTACTATGGCTGCCGTCGCATCATCCAGGTGGATGCTGCACACTGGTGGTGGTTGAGGAGAGATCCCCGCCACGTGATTGTAAAGTGCTTTGGGTGTACAACAATACTCAATAAGGCGCTATATAAATGCATCATTCATTCATTCATTCATTCAATACAATGGAATAGGTGAATTTTAAAAATATTTTCTACAAATAATAACTGTGTGGATAGTAGCAGCAGCACACCAGCTTGTTAAAATCTGTGGGTCATCATTTAAAGAATAGTTTGTTGTTGCTGCTTATTTTTATTTAATTGTATTTATAAGGTTTCATTTGTTAACGTTATTTAACTACATTAGTTAACATGAACTAACATTGATAAATAGATCTAAAGCATTTATTAATTTTTGTTAGTTAATTAATTTCAACATTTAATATTTAATACATTAAAATCAAAAGTTGTAACTGTTCATATTATTGAAGGACCCGAACTTAAGTGAACTAACAATGAATTAACAAAAGTTGTATTTTTATCAACTAACTTTAACAAAAATGTATTAATAAATACTGTAACAAATGCGATGCTCATTGTTACCTGTAGGGTTAGTTCACCCAAAAATGAAAATTAGAGTTTTACTCACCCCAGAGCCATCCTAGGTGTGTATGACTTTCTTCTTTCAGACAAATCCAGTCAGAGTTATATTAAAAATTGTCTTTGATCTTTCAAGCTGTTTAATCATTATTTTTTATTTTTTATAAACAAAAAAAACAGTAACCAACATAAGATAACAAAATACACATATTTACACCCACACACACAGACCAAAATAAAAACCCCGGACTGCCTCAATTGACAAATATATACAACATAGTATTCACAATTGTTTTATAAATCCAATACTTCAGAAATGTATATTAAAAAAAAATAGAAGGGGAGGTTTACAGAATACAGAAATTTAATTTCCAAGAGTCTCAAGATAGGTCCCCATGTTTTCAAGCTGTTTAATGCCACTCAGCGGGTGTTGCATGCATCAGTCCAAAAGAAGTTAAATAAAAAGCGCCCATCCATTAAAAAAAGTGTCTCACACGGCTCCGGGGGGTGAACAAAGGCCTCCTGTAGCGAATAGATGCATTTTTGTAAGAAAAATATCCATATTCAAAACGTAACAATCACTTTAATGTAGCTTGCGCCAACAGTTGTACACAGAAGCAGTTCCGGGAGCATGACGTATGAGGTCAGCGTTGCGCATGCGCCGGTGAGTCTCATGAAAACCAATGTTTGTTAAAGGGGTCATATGATGCTTTTTTAAAGATCATTATTTTGTGTATTTGGTGTAACAGAATATGTTGACATGCTTTAATGTTCAAAAAACACATTATTTTTCAAATACTGTACATTATTGTAGGTCCTATATGCCCCACCTCTCTCAAACGCTTCGTTTTCTACAAAGTCCCTCCTTCCGACAAGCGCAGTCTGCTCTGATTGGCCAGCTGACCCAGTGCATTGTGATTGGCCGAACACCGCAAGCACTCGTCGGAAATGTAACGCCCCTTACCATAATCACAAGCTTCAGCTTTCAAAATAAATGTAAAGACGGAGCCCGAAAGGGGAACAGAGTCGCGTGACAGACACAGTGATGAAGCTGGTATGTGTTTG
>NW_015536497.1:1037147-1044614 GCF_001515605.1 Sinocyclocheilus anshuiensis | reverse complement strand
ACAAAAAAAAAAAAAAAAAAAAAACCCGGACTGCCTCAATTAACAAATATATACAACATAGTATTCAAAATTGTTTTATAAATCCAATACTTCAGAAATGTATATTAAAAAAAAATAGAAGGGGAGGTTTACAGAATACAGAAATTTAATTTCCAAGAGTCTCAAGATAGGTCCCCATGTTTTCAAGCTGTTTAATGCCACTCAGCGGGTGTTGCATGCATCAGTCCTCCGACATTCTTCTTTACAAATCCTCGTTTTGTACTTCTAATAAGTGACCGTTGTTTTGTTTTGATCTCTTCGCTGCGTTTCCGCGTACGTCACTTCTGAGCGACGCATGCGCAAAGCTGACCTTCATACGTCATTCGCCCGGAGCTGCTTCCGTTTACAACAGTGAGCGCAAGCTAGATTAAAGTGATTATTACATTTTGAATATAGGTATTTTTCTTACAAAAACACATCGATTCGCTACAGGAGGCCTTTGTTCACCCCCCGGAGCCGTGTGAGACGCTTTTTTTTTAATGGATGGGCGCTTTTTATTTAACTTCTTTTGGACTGATGCATGCAACACCCGCTGAGTGGCATTAAACAGCTTGAAAGAGCATAGACAATTTTTAATATAACTCCGACTGGATTCGTCTGAAAGAAGAAAGTCATACACCTAGGATGGCTCTGGGGTGAGTAAAACAGCCTAATTTTCATTTTTGGGTGAACTAACCCTTTAATGCATCAGCTAATGTTAACTAATAGAACCTTATGAAGTATTATCATTTTATCACCAGGATGTTTGTTAATAGATACTTATTTATACTGGTTGAGACAATTTCACCACTAGTTATGAATTAAAAATAGTAATTGAATTGAAAAATGTAATTGTTGTTTCAACATCGAAACAACATTTCATGCTAAACAGTTGTAAAAAGTTTACCAAATACTTATAAATTGTAATTTTAACAGGACAAGTAAGATGTTGAAACATCATCATAATATCCAATATTTAAAAGAGTGATTCAACCTTGATAAATGACAATTATTAACTCATGAATAAACGTTAAAATCCTGGCTGTCCTAGAATGTTATTTTACTGAGATTGTTCATTATTTCTGTCATGCTAATTAATTCAGCGTAAAAGAAAACAGTTATTCAGTCATGTTAAAGTAATAATAATCAGTATTAAAGCAGTAGTATTTCATTAAGGTGTGCTTTTTTCAATAAAGTTGGTTAATGTCTTTTGGCATTGTCTCTGAAGACTTGTCAACACCAATATTGTGAGCAAGTATTTCACCAAAAGATGGCAGATAGATTTGCAGTAGTAGTACTTCATATGAAAAGAAAATCTCAGATCAATCGGCTCTGGTCTCTGCTGTGTTTTGAAGTGATGTGTGCTATCAGATTCCTGCTGGAACAGCAAATGGCTCAATTTTAAGGTTACCTGTAATGTGCACCACAGCACAAACTACAGCATAAAAAACACAATCAAATATATGAAATCTCTATACACTCTCAGAAAAAAAGGTACAAAAGTTGTCACTGGGGCAGGCAGTACCTTTTCAAAAGGCACACCTTTGTACCTAAAGAGTCCATATTGGTACCTTAAAGGTACATATTAGTACCTAAAGTGTACATATTAGTACCTAAAAGGTACAAAAGTGTACCTTTTGAAAAGGTACCACCCCAGTGACAGCTTTTGTACCTTTTTTTCTGACAGTGTACAGTAGGAAACAAGATAGTAAAAAAAAATCATGCAAATGAAAATATTCCCACGTTTGTCATGTAATTATTTAAGTGCTAAATTGTCTTCTCAGTGTGTGAATGTCCAGTAAATCAAACTTTATTTGAGCCTGGTGATCAGGGCCTCTTCTTAGCCAGATTGAACTTGAATTACAGACAGCTTGATGCACATGGGTCCCTTCATCTTAAACGACAGGCCATTTACATTGTGCTCAGGGTGATCAGTCATGTCAGTTAGGAGGTGCTGAGCGTCTCAGTACAACGACCTGACCTGAGCTGATCGCTAACCCTCCTAACCAGCAGGGACAGTCGGCTATGGCTGAGGTCAGGCCAGGGTGGGAAAGATGCAGGAAAGGAAACCAATAGTGATGTTTGGTGCTACAATATATTTCTGTCTCACTGCCTTTTGTGTCAAAGCTTTGTTTAAAGGAAAACATAGAGGTTTTGTCTTTAGAATAGTCAAAAAAGGAAGGTTTAATATGCTGTTTAAGGGTAAATCCCTTAAAAAAAAAAAAAAACTTGTGTGGATTACCCAAAATCAAAAGTAAATTCATTGTATCTAGATAGAATTGCCATATTAGATTCATATGTATTATAATGTTTTTATTTTTTTTATTTTATAATATGAAATTTAATTTATTTATATAGCTCTTTATACAATACGGATTGTTTCAAATCAGTTTCACCACAGGAAAATAGCAGTGTTAATGTTGTAAAATTAATCAATTCTTCAATTTCAGCTGTAATGGAGCTCTACAGAAGATTATAGTGTCATTATTCAGCTCAATCATTTGGCATTATTCAGTTCAATAACAGTGTCGATGTTGTAAAGTTAGTGTCATTTTCCCGCTCAATGCAGTTCAAATTTTGTTCTCATCCAGTAAAGTTAAATTGATAATATTCCTTAATATTAATTCTTTTAAACTGAGCAAGTCAAATTGGCTGTAATTAAATAATCACAGTGTGTAATTAAAGTATTAAAATGAGAAAGTGTTGCCTTAGCAACTAACTGAAATAAGTTGAATTACTAAAGTACTAAAACTGAAACAGATAAAAACCAAAGATAAATATTTAAAAATAATAAAATGACAAAAGCATACGACAAGATCACTAAAACTTAAACGAAAAGTAAAGTATAAATGGATCATTCAAAATATTAATAAATACTATAATAGTATATATAAATAATATTAAAATAACACTACAGTACACAGAAACTCTTTTCATGGAGATCAACTTAAAAATGGCTTTACTTATAGTTGTCTCTGCATATTAAACTGAGCTATTTTATCTTACTTTATAATTAGAAATTGTATTACAGTATTTTTGAAAAAAAAAAAAATTTTAAAAGTTGACTTGAAATTTGAATGTTATTACAGTATTGAGAATTTGAGTGGAAGTGTGTGTAATTGTCATGAAAATAGTGTAACAATGCAAAAAAAAAAAAAAAAACTCGGACAATAGTATTATTTTTTTTATGCAAAATATAATTTTTTTTTCTTCATTTGGTTTTAAGATGAAATATGGCCCAGACATTTCTTTTTGAGATTTATAAATGCAATGCGTTTCCCTTCACATTTTGTCTCTTTTCCCCTGAAGCAAGGCATGAGCAGTCAAAACAAATCGGAACGAAAAACCTCTCACATTACCCCGAGTCAACTTCAGCAATCAAAAAGCTGTTTTTGCAAAAAGAGCATCTTTGCTGACTATTTTAATGCAAGAAAAATGGATTCAAAACGCCTTGAGGCTTGTACCCTGCTTCGAGTGTGCTACTTATGCTCTTGTCATGAAATATTCAAGGCTCATCTTTATATGAAATTGAAATTACTGTTAAAACTAATTAGCACATTAACCATTGCCAACCCGAAACCATCTGTACTGATTGTAACTCTCTGATGTTTTCTGATGCTGGAACCTGATAAATGCTGTGGTCAATTCTCAATTCTCTGCTCATGGTGAAATTGGGTGAGCTGTCATGTCACTTCCCCTCCCACCACACTAACAGGATACCGTCCCTGCATCTAATTAATTAACATCTCATTTCATAAAGACACGAGTCCACTGATCCTCTTAGGGGAGATCAGACGAATGGTGTAACTGCTCTCCTTCAGATTTATTCACACTGATAGCAGCTTTAAAAGTCAATTCTTCCAATACTTGGACAAAAACATGCTATTGATTGAAATATTGATAAATACTACAATATTATATATAAATAATACTAAAATAACACTGCATAGGGTTGCAGTTCTTGGGGATAAGTTTACAAATGGCTTTACTCATAGTTGTCTCTAAGAAAAATGGATTCAAAACGCCTTGAGGCTTGTACCCTGCTTCGAGTGTGCTACTTATGCTCTTGTCATGAAATATTCAAGGCTCATCTTTATATGAAATTGAAATTACTGTTAAAACTAATTAGCACATTAACCATTGCCAACCCGAAACCATCTGTACTGATTGTAACTCTCTGATGTTTTCTGATGCTGGAACCTGATAAATGCTGTGGTCAATTCTCAATTCTCTGCTCATGGTGAAATTGGGTGAGCTGTCATGTCACTTCCCCTCCCACCACACTAACAGGATACCGTCCCTGCATCTAATTAATTAACATCTCATTTCATAAAGACACGAGTCCACTGATCCTCTTAGGGGAGATCAGACGAATGGTGTAACTGCTCTCCTTCAGATTTATTCACACTGATAGCAGCTTTAAAAGTCAATTCTTCCAATACTTGGACAAAAACATGCTATTGATTGAAATATTAATAAATACTACAATATTATATATAAATAATACTAAAATAACACTGCATAGGGTTGCAGTTCTTGGGGATAAGTCTACAAATGGCTTTACTCATAGTTGTCTCTGCAGATTAAACTGAGCTAAGAGAAAGTATTTTAACACAAAAATGACTGAACTACCATAAAACAGATGATATGCATCTCTGAATTCTACGTGTGGAATAACCTGGTTATGCATGTATGGTGTGCTGAGCGCTGAATGTGTGTGATATTGGTGGGTGTGTGGAACACCCTCAGTGGGAGGCTAATTAAATGGATGGCCTTAGACTGAATTTCAGAACTGTTACGCTGAGTCTGCTAATGTGTGATCTTCACAGTGTTGTTTTGGGCAGACTGTCATTTCAGCTCTTCTATTTCTACAATTGGGATTTATATCAAACCATAGTATCATACAAGACTATTGTTATAGTCCATTTCCATTTTCCAACTTGATTTTCACATTTTCTGAAGAAAATGTGACCACAATGCTGGGTTGTTGTGGTGTGATTGCAAAGCCATTGTTATGTGGTTACTGAAGTGTTCTGAGCCATTTTTAGCATAGATTTGCAATGGTTTTCTGGATGGTTGCTAAGTAAAATCGAATATTCCTAACCCCTAAGTACGGGAAATAAAATATAGTTTTCCCCTAAAAATATCAAAATCTAACAAGATTTACTCTTTACGTGACAATTTACGTGATTTAACACAAAAATGACTGAACTACCATAAAACAGATGATATGCATCTCTGAATTCTACGTGTGGAATAACCTGGTTATGCATGTATGGTGTGCTGAGCGCTGAATGTGTGTGATATTGGTGGGTGTGTGGAACACCCTCAGTGGGAGGCTAATTAAATGGATGGCCTTAGACTGAATTTCAGAACTGTTACGCTGAGTCTGCTAATGTGTGATCTTCACAATGTTGTTTTGGGCAGACTGTCATTTCAGCTCTTCTATTTCTACAATTGGGATTTATATCAAACCATAGTATCATACAAGACTATTGTTATAGTCCATTTCCATTTTCCAACTTGATTTTCACATTTTCTGAAGAAAATGTGACCACAATACTGGGTTGTTGTGGTGTGATTGCAAAGCCATTGTTATGTGGTTACTGAAGTGTTCTGAGCCATTTTTAGCATAGATTTGCAATGGTTTTCTGGATGGTTGCTATGTAAAATCGAATATTCCTAACCCCTAAGGAAATTTAGGGGAAATAAAATATAGTTTTCCCCTAAAAATATCAAAATCTAACAAGATTTACTCTTTACGTGACAATTTACGTGAGAAGAAATCGCATTAGAGGGTATTTAATAAAGAATAATAGTACTACGATTTTGGAATACTGTTTTTTTTGGAAGAAAGAAGGAAAATTGTGCCATTCAAATAAAAATAATTTCAAATAATTTCTTTTGAAATTTCTAGAATCCTGAAATGTATAATGGTTTCCGCAAAAATATTAAACAGCGCATGTGTTTCCGACATTGATAATAGTAATAAATGTTTCTTGAGCAACAAATCAGCATATTAGAATGATTTCTGGAGGATCATGTGACACTGAAGACTGGTGTAATGATGCTGAAAATTCAGCTTTGATCACAGGAATAAATTACATTTAAAAAAAAATATTCAATTAGATCAGTGGTTCTCAACTGGTTTGGCCATGGGACCCATGTGCTTTATATATATATATATATATAGGGGGTCTGAATACTTTCCGTACCCACTGTATATATATATATGTATGATTTGTATTGCATTGTTGGCACACACACACAAGTAGCGTCCCCCTTTACTTAACATACACACAAAATATAAGAATATGACTTATACTGATGAATAAACAGCCTATAAGGTAAGGCTATTAAATAGCAGTCCCAAACTAGTTTTTGTTAATACAATTAAGTTGGTATGAGTCACTGCAGTCATTTAAACATATACAAAATAACACAAATTAAAAAAACATGGCATTTTTGGGTTATGGAAACAACAGTTACCATGGTGAATACACAATACTAACATGAGTTGATAATGAAACATGGAAACTGCTCCTGAATAAAATGAATATCATACCTTCCTGCAAATCCTTCCCAGATAACACACAAAGTACCAGTTATGTGGTTTATTGGTACTTTACTTTTATTTCACACATTGCATGCTGGAAGTTTCTTTTGCGCTTTAGTGAAGTGATAAACAGCGTGAGCGTGAAGAGTGTGCACTACGAGCACAGTGTAACGTCTGACATGACAAGAGACTTTTTATTTTGTAACAAGTTGTGAAAATAACGCTAGAGTAATGAGAGTGACATTAAGCCTGACAACATCTCGTCTGACCGCAGTGCATTTTTCTCAGGCACTCTTTCCTTAAACTGCATCTGACAGAAGTGTCAACAGCTTTCAAGCACGTCTTTCAAAAAAACGTCTTGCTTGCATCAGAAAAACATTTAGAATTATGTTTTTTGTTGTTGATGTTTCTTTGACTGTACACTCCACTCAGAACCCACCAGTCGAAACACTGAATTAGAAAACAGTTATTTTAAATTCAAATAATATTTCACGATATTACAGTTTTACTGTATTTTTGATTTAATAAATGTGGCCTTGGTGAGAACTGAAAGAAAAGATGTTTTTCAAAAACAATAAAAATTGAACTGAATTGACCAACTGAATGGTATTGGTATAATTATATAACAATATATTATATAATAATATATATGTATAATAATAATAATTATTATTATTATTTAATAATAATATATTTCTTACAATTCTAATAAATAAAAATAAATGTAATTCAAAAGATACTTTTTGAAATAAATCCTAATGTCTGGCACTTTTTTGTTTCTCAAATCTTTTCTAATAATTAAAAAAAAATTACTGGAAAATTTGATTAAAATTCTGCTTAACAAAATTAGTTTGCCTTAAAGGGATAGTTCACCCAAAAATGAACATTTTATT
>NW_015536497.1:1036613-1037087 GCF_001515605.1 Sinocyclocheilus anshuiensis | reverse complement strand
ACGAAACGATCGGTCTGTGCAAGAAACTGAACAGTATTTATATAGTTTTTTACCTCTGATTCACTGCAATGTCTGAACTGTCCTGAGCACATTCTCAACAGTAGTGTTGGGTCGTTCTTGAACGATTCGTTCATTTTGGGGGTAAGCAGATAAACATCCAATTTTCATTTTTGGGTGAACTATCCCTTTAAGACCACTTTAGCATTTTCAATTAGCATGTCTTCATATCCAGCTAATAATTCATTATTTATAATACCCAACTTAATTTGTTTATATTTTGAATTCATGTTTGGCCTTTCTGTGCTTTTTTGCAGATCTGTGTAGCTGGAAGAACAAAGAAGGGAGTTTTATAATTTACCTCAGTCATGCAAAAGGTAATGTATGTAGATGCTATCATGCTTGACAATATGTATGAACTAATATGTATATGTATATATGTATATATATATATATATATATATATATATATATCAT
>NW_015536497.1:1025467-1036551 GCF_001515605.1 Sinocyclocheilus anshuiensis | reverse complement strand
ATTTTTTTTTTTTTTTCATTTAATCTTAAAGCCCATTTTTTGCAAAAAAACATTGATCTCCTAATACTGGAATTTCCTAAACGTTTTTCTATAGCTTTTTCTCATATGTGGATACTAATCTCTATGTTGTCTTTCAGTCAAAGTAAAATCAAATTAAAATTTGATCAGATCTGCAGTGGGTTTTTTCACTTAGTGAGAATGGAAAGGGGGCATGGCTGAGTGACACACATCATCAGTTTGATTGATGGCATTACTTATAAATCTTATTTCTCATTAACAACATGTCACTGGATAGGAGCAGTTAAATGATGACCTCTGACCTTTTTGCTCTGCTCTCCCGCCACAGGCAGGGACGGCCCCGTCCTCCCGGGGTCCAAGTGCTCCTGGGTCCCCAGCCACCTCTATTGTGGTAAGTAAAACCTTAGCTTGAACACTTTCAGTTTCACAGATAACACATGCATTCTGTTATCTGCCATAAAGCACATGCTCGATATCCCAGTTCATAGGAACCTTATGAGGCATTTCAGAGGACAAGCGTTTCTTTCACACCAGACTAAACTCAGCCTCTTTCTAACTCCCCAAAGGCACGAATGGACAATCAGGTCATTGGATATAAAGACTTGGCTGCTATTCCCAAAGACAAAGCCATTCTTGAGGTGGAACGGCCAGATCTGATGGTGTACGAGCCGCATTTCAATATCTCAGCCCTGGATCGTATAGGTCTTTCCAGAAGCAGAGAGGTCAGAAAAGAACGAGTGTCTCTTTAGATCGAGTCTTTGTTTCATTGTACCATCGGGAAGCATTTGAGAAGCTTTATTGTACGTTTTACATCTTAAAGTGGAATCAGTATATGTGTTTTGGTGAGCAGGAAGCTGAATATAATGGTGAGATGTAACTTTAATGTTATTAGTCAAGCTTTGTTATGCGTGGGAAATCATTTGTGTGTAAAAGTGACACAGAGCCATTGAATGTCAGGCATTGAAGATGATGCATATATGTGTGTGTGTTCTGCTTTCTCTCCTTGTCTCCTCCAGAGATCAATGTCACCTCATTCTGTCTCGCCCCCTCCTTCCCCTGAGGTGAGCCATCAAGCCTCTGTTGATCAGGTCTGACACTAGTCACCGATCACTAGCTTTAACTACCGCATTTATCTTCCTGCACACTTCCAATGTGATTGTTTTACTGAGCCACTCAGTTAATGAAGGATGCAGCCACTGTAAATGACTTTCAGTTTTAGTTTTGTATTTGAACTATGTTTGCCAAAGCAAATATGACGCAGAGTCTTTAGTTATGTTTAATTAATGTTAATAATAATGTTAATACTTGAAATTTATATTGTCTATTTTTCAGTCATCTGCCATAAATAATTAGCAGCATATTGTTATCATAAAGTATTTTAAAGGGATCCTATTATACTCTTTTACAAAGTCTTGATTTCTCGTCTGATGCACTCACTCAACCAAGCATTCTAACCACAACCTCGCCCCTCCCCACACCCCAACCATTCAAATTTCTGTAGGCAGGAATTATGTTTAATGATATTCTAATGGGCCGCTTTGTGATATCACAAAGCCTGGAAAACAAACGCTGTAGTCCAAACGAGCCGTTCGTTGTAGTTCTTGAAAAGGGATTTTTTTTTAAACGAAATATCTCCCTTTGGAGTGGACTTTGAGATTTGTGACTTTCTAGATCTTTTTTATGCCCAAACATACACACTACACACTGACTAAAATTAAAAAAGTGAAAAAGCATAATAGGACCCCTTTAATATGATTTAATTTTTATTATTTATAATTATTACTATTAATTGTAACATTATATTGTAGTATTCTATTTTTTTAAGTAGTCAGTATGAATTAATACTATTAATCATTAACATTTATTAATCATTAGAGTTAAATTATAGTCCTAATATTATTCATTTGTGCTTATTATTATTATTATTATTATTAATTATAATACTATTGTATTCAGATATTATTGTAATATTGAATATGAATTAATATTATTACAATTTAATGATTTTATTTTAATGTCTTTAATTCACATTATTGAGTTGCAGTCATATAAACATAAAAAAATATTATTTAGTAAATCTCAAAAGGAATACCCACTTATTATCCATATTATTTTTTATATTAGTTCTTAGTATTTAATAAAAAAAAAAAAAACAATGCTGAATTGTAAAACAGGCTACTGTCGGGCATATAATTATAATTAGCCAGAATTGTAATATCATGAATTTTAAAATTATTTATTTTTTAATTATAATACTATTCATTATAATATTATATTGCATTATGTATTTTTTATATTGAATACAAATCTGACAAATCTATTAATTATTAGCACTATTAGTCAGAATATGTCAAATGTAGTCTTTCTTGAATGATTAATATTATTAATTTGTATTAATCATTATACTTTTGATTATAATAGTATATTGTAGAATTATTATGTTGTAATACTGAATATAGATCAGTAATATTAATTAATTAATTATAGGTAAGAATAATTTAATTTAATATTAAAATATTCAATTTAATATTATATTATATATTATATTTTATTGTGTTATATTTAATAATAATATTTAAAAAATAATGTCTTTTATATTATTACGGTGCAGTCATATAAAGATTATTCAAATAATTAATAAATCTCAAAATGAATATCCACTTATTATCCATAGTATGTTTCATTTTAGTTTTTAGAGTTACATAACAAATGCTATTTAATTTTGATATCGACCATGAATTGGTTATTGGCAATAACATAAAAATAGCAGCATGTTGCTCTCATGAATTTCAGCATGATTTAATTAATTTTACTTTTAATTAATTAATCATAATTAATACAATCCATTAAAATATTATATTGTAGTATTCCAGTATTTTTAATATTGAATATGAATCTGAATTCATACTGTTACAGCATATCTGTATCAGCCAGAATTGTAATATTGTGCATTGCTAATTAACTACATTTAACTAGAACACTGAACAGTGGAATCAAATGGCATTCTGCTGCTGACCACCGTTAGCATATTTTACAGTAAGGCATGAGTTTGCAGTGTCATATTATTGATACAGAAGGTAAAATGTGATGTTCTGGCTTCTGTTAACATGCTGAGTGCTTAACTTATGTCCACTCGTATGATCAGGATTGAAACATGAAGTCATGTTACCATAAGCAAATGCTTCATTACTAGCATTCCAGAATAATAGAAGGTTTATGCAATTCCCCTGTTTCTTCAGATATTTGCCTCAAAAGAGTCAAAGGAGTGGTCAGAGCAGGGGTCGCCAGGAGTTTCCAACATGGACTCCACAGTGCAGCTCCGCAAAATCAGCCCCGCCTCCAAAGGCTCCATGCAGCACTTCCACAGGCCGGGTACGGTTTTATAGCACAACGACATTCTCCAGAATCATTCAGATGTGTGTGTAACTGTACATGCATTTATCTTTCAGACAGTGGCACCAACATCTATAAGAAGCCACCAATTTACAAACACGGTATTTGTTCTTTTATTATTTAATATATAGACTTTTTTGTAGTTAGTGACCTATACCTCACTTTCATGTAGGATTCTTGGTTTTCCGGGGTGTATTAAAAGATGAGCTGGTCACATTATGCTGCTGATGTTTATCTTGTCTCTGTCCTCAGACGGACAGACGGGAACGTCTCACAGTAAACATGATGTGATCATTGAGTCCTCCAAGTTCCCAGCAGCCCAGCCGCCTGATCCCAACCAACCTTCAAAGATAGAGACCGAGTACTGGCCCTGTCCCCCCTCTCTAGCCTCTATGGGTAAATGCTCAGCAGCTTCATATTTCTGTAGCCCCTCCCGCAATGACATTTTATTGGTCCAAACTCTCACTCCACATATCACCTCCTGAAATCACCTTTAATCACCTGAAGTGTGTCCTACTGCTATTGCAGCATTAAAGAAGCTGAAGCTGAGGGATGATTAACTTTTTAGCATATGTGTGTTTAAATTGTAGTCTTATTTTTTATTTTTTATTATGCAATATTACAATATTATATTCTAGTATTCTTAGAATATTTCAATATTAAACATAAATGTTAATACTACTATTAATTATTATTATCAACATTATTAATGATGAGAATTCATATTTAGCCTTCATTATTATAATTATTATTTTTTTAATTGTAATTAATACTATTTGTATTATATTGTAGTATTCTGATATTATTGTGATATTAAATATGAATGAAAACTATTAATTATTAGCATCAATTAAAATAATTGTAAATGATTTAAATTGTATTACTTTTTATTATATGATATTACAATATTGTAATATTAAATATAAATATTAATTAATACTAAATCATTACTATTATTAATAATTATTAACATTATTAATTATAATAATTAAAATGTAGTCTTTCTACATTAATATTATTAATTATTTAAAATTATGGTTAAAGTGAATTATATTAAATTGTTCCAATATAAAATATGATTATAAATGAATATTAACTTTATGATATTGTCTGTTAAGTGGTACATGCAAGTTTTTTTTGTTTGGTTTTGGGGGGTTTTTTCCCTAAAATGCTCTAGGAAAATAGTGTGAAAACTAAATGCAGGAAACTTCCTGTCACGTCGTGTTAGGACACTTTATTAGGCTGCAGTGATTAAGGAAACGTCAGCATGACACTATATGAAATATTATTCATTGGTAATCACGCATACACTCTTTTACATCTCCTGTCAATTGCTCACAGAGATCGAGTGGCGGAAGAAGGCAGCCGAACAGGGAAAACCGATCGAGGACGATGAGTTTGAGGACCTGACAGAAGATGCGAAGAGACTCCAGGAACAGGAACTTCAGAAGGTGCCCCACATCAAGACATCAATACTGTTAGGATTAATATGTCTGGAGATTGTCTACAATAAATCAGACGCTGGGCTGGGAATATTTTCTCTAAGGCTAGATGATGAAGTGTTTTCTTTTCAGGCCATTAGACTGAAGAGAGTGCTGGAAGGATACGCACACACAACATGAGGCCAGCGCTTAATGGAGCTCGCTAATCATGACTGAGCTGTTTGTTTTTCAGATACAGTCCAACTTGGGCAAATTGATCCTGAAGGAGGAAATTGAGAAATCAGTGCTCATTCGCAGAAAAACACGTTCCCTGCCAGATGGGACAAACATACATTTGGGTATGTCAGGTCTGTTTTAGTCTTAGTGCACTCTCAAATCTGAGTTTGCATACAAATATTAAAGGTTCTTTATTGGCATATATGGTTCCATGAAGAACCTTCAACATCCATAAACTTTCCATTGCAAAAAGAAAAGCCTCTTCAAGTGTTCTTTACTTACACTAAGAATAAGCTTTTTTCTGTTAACAGAAAAGTTGGTTTGGGAAATCACTCCAAAATACCCTTTCAAAACGTGTATTTTTAAGAGTGTATATACACTGCAGTTTGCTGATCTGCCTTTATACATCACAGTGAATTTGTATGGTGCATCTCATAGCATTCCTACCAGCAAGTCACAGAGGACACCCAGTGTTCAAATGACGAATTGCATTTGTGTGAATAGAAATTCTATTGAGAAATGTCTATTTTGCCTGTAATTAAGTTTCATCTACATTCATTGCAGGATCATCAGCCAGTGCTACTAAATCCACCTCTTTACCTCCTTGCAGTCAAACAGGTCTCACAAGGGTAAGAGAAAATCATCTTTGAAGGGATAATATTATACATTTTAATCATAATCTGAATTTGCCTACAATGTTGATCTTTTTTTTTAAGATTGTTCATATTAAATATAAATACTACTAATAATAATTATTATTATATTTCATGATTTGTTCATAAAATATAGTCTTTATATATATTATATAATACTAATTATTAAAAAATGTAATATTAAAATGTAAATAAGTAATATTTTTTGTAATATTAATTATTATTAATTGTAATCATTACATTTAATTTTTCTTTACTGATTAATATTATATTAAAAACGAAAATTAATAATATTATTAATTAACATTATTCATTGCAATAATTAAAATGTCTCTGTTTACTGATCAATATAATTTTTTTTAATTTGTAACATTAAATATGAGTATTCATTCATAATATTAATTAACATTATTAATTGTAATAATAAACACGGAGCCTTTCTTTACTTATTACTATCCTATGTTTTTACTTGTAATATTAAATATGAGTATTAATTCATAATGTTAATAAGTACAATTTTCCGCTAACTGTCGTACACGCGTTCACGAGAGAGTGGCGTTCCAGCAGATGATGTAGGCGTAGGAAAAGGAAAACCAGGCTCTTGGCTTATATCGAAATCCTCAGACATTTTTCTTTACAAATCCTCGTTTTGTACTTCTAATTCGTGACCGGTGTTTTGTTTTGCTGTCTCCTCTGCGCTTCCGTGTTCATCACTTACGCTACGCTTTATGGGTGAACTGTCCCTTTAAGACATTCCTATAGCTCTTTTGAGTCTCTAATGCGTGTAATTGTTTCTCTTCGTGCATGTAGCTCCAGTCTGCAGACTTCACCTCCACAGACAATGAAAAAGCAAAAACAGGTATGGTCAAAATTTTTAGTATACATAAGCAGGGTATTAAAGCAGCACTATGTAACTTTTTCTGTGTTCAAAATTTGCTAAATGTATATAATGAGCGAGTACATCATGAATTCGTCTTCCAAACCGCGTTTTTGTCTTATTCCGACTCACTACAGTACACTTATAATAAGTACTTATATTTGGACTATTGTAGCCTGGTCGGGTCGTCACCGCTGCGGAGTAACACATACCTGCGTGAATCGCCATAGACATAAACTTAGAGAAGTAGCTCCGGTTGGAATGTTCTTCCGCGGGATGTGTGCAGTTCTGTTTATTAACCGCTAGAGCGCCAAAAGTTACATAGTGCTGCTTTAAAATTCTCATTATTTACATAAATGTTTCTGCTATAATTTCAATTATCTGCATAACAATTTGAGTGATAATTTAAATTGAAATCAACACGAATATAAGAAAATATTTGATTTAATGACTTCTAATGTTACTGTATTTTTTATCATCTTTATTTTTCTTTCTATGTTCCTCAGGTGTACAGGTAAAATGGCTTTGTTTATTCGATTTCACAAGCATGGCTGTTGAGTTTTCTAATATGCCAGCAGCAGCTAATAAGCTCTGACATAGAAACCACATCCTTTTCCTGCTACTAATGTATCCTTACCCTGACATTAGCCTACATTCTTTCATGGCTTCAGACTCATTTGATCTCCACACACTGTTTGCACACTTAATAATGAGTCAAATGAGGCTGATTCATTATTATGGATGTAGTGAGACCCTCCTCTCTAAATGTACCTGTCTCATATTGATCTCCTTTGTCCCGGGGGGGGGTATTTTTTTGGGCTGGGGTGGCGTCTTCATAGAATGGCGATTCACAGAGTGGGAGAATGGACAGAGGAAGCTCTCTTCCTAGTATTCTGGAACAGAAGGTGAGGCAGATCTTACCAGACCCTCCAAAGTTTTCATGCTCTGGTTCTCTCTTCTAACCCCATGCCATACATTCACTCACATCCATGTTGCTTCTAAGCCTCGCATCCATTGAATGCAAAATTCAGTACGGCAGTGTCACTGAAGACAATATCAAAGTGAAAACTTTGGAGGTTGTATGTGTAGTAAACATCCTCCTTTGAGCAAGCTGTTAATATGTGACGGCCTGTTTGCTGTGTCCAATCAATCAAAAAGGATGAGTACCGCATATATAATGTTACCAAAATGTTATGAAATCTCCTCTTCAGATATATCCATATGAAATGCTGGTTGTGACCCACAGAGGGCGCAGTAAGCTTCCTCCAGGTGTTGACAGGACCAGATTAGAGGTAAATCACACAAAAAAAACACTAGTTAACCTTAGTTTAACAAAAAAAAGAAAGAAAAGATTTTAATGTTCTTGCATTTCTTTGCCATTATAAGCTCAAAAGAATTAGCAAAAATAATAATTTATATTATTGTTTTTATTCATACAAAAATAATAATAAATCATTATTAAAGTATTATTATTATTATTATTACATTTAATAATAATAATAATAATAACAATAATAATAATTGGGAAAATATTAATTTATTTGTTTGTTTGTTTTTATTCGTGATAGGAGTGTTTGGAAAACAATAATAATAACAACATTAAAAATTATTGGATATATTAAATGAACATATAAAATAAACTACTTGCTTATTTATTTATTTGTGATTACGTGTTTTGGGACGTAATATAATAATAACAATTATTAAAACTATGCAGTAAATTATTTTTATGAAAATGCATAAATATTTAATACATTTTTATATATTTTTAAATATTTAAATATTTGGATTTTTTTTATATATTTTCGAATCGTTCATTATTATTATTATTATTATTATTATTATTATGTTTTCCAAACACTCCTACAACAAATAAATAAACAAGTATATTTTAAAAAAACTAATATTTTACTTCATTTTAATATTTTTAAATAGTTTATTATTATTATTATCATTACATTTTTCCAAACATTCCTACTACAAATAAATATATAAATACATGCAATATTTGCAGAAGTGTTGTTGGGGATGTTTTCCCCTGTCCTCTATAGAATTTTGCCTCTGACCGCACATATAAACTGACTGATTGTTTTTATTTTTTCATTAAAAAGCGGCATCTGTCTCCAGAGGAATTCCAGAGCTTATTCGGAATGTCCATCACAGAATTTGATCGTCTGTCACTATGGAAACGGAACGACCTGAAGAAGAAAGTGTCCCTTTTCTAACATTTGGACATTTGGACTTGGACACTGAACCCCTCGCCCTCCAGAGACGCCAGTAATGTTCACTCTAATCTAATACAGATGCTATGCAGACATTTCAAGATAAGCAAGGAAGATGACGCCACATCACCAGATGTTATTTCACTCACATATACAGTAGTCTCTGTGCGTCGCTGGTGTACATAATAAAGACAGGATGAAGGTTCTCGCATCCCTACAGTCGCTCCATATGTGAACAAATCAGATTTCATAAACTGCTCCAGCCGTTTCTTTACGCCTTACATCTGTTTCAAATTCTTAAAGTGCCCAGAGATGTTTATAATAATAGGCCTATATATTTACACAAAGTTTTAATCGTAAACATCACTTTTTTTTTTTATTGTCATCACTATTACACTATAAACTTAATTTATTGTATCCAAAACACATATGGCACTTTATTTATTCTTGGTGTCGATATGTAAAAGTTCAGCTTTAACAATCTCTAAATGAACATTTCTAACATCTAGCAAAAATTAAATGTTCATCATCATTCATTAAAAAAAAATGCATGGACACTAACTCTACATAATTTACTCAGTTTTACAGATAAGAGCACTGCGATGTATGACTTCTATTCGTGCTAATAGCAACAGTGTTATATTGTGGACTAATATGAAATATCTATAGCTCAGGCTTGCTGGTAAGCTCTGGCTTTGGGTTCCTGTACACTGTTGGTGCTTCTTACAGTAGGTTGTAATTACTGAACAACACTAGAAGTTCCACACAAAGCCACTTCATTTACTTGGATTTCGAATGTCTATTGTCGATGCACACTTACGTTTTACTGCCTTTAGTAGTTGGTCTCCATTGCGGTGTCTTTTAAAATGGCATAGGTGTTATCAAATCAGGCATTGCACGCTTACAATGGAGACTGTCCAACAATTATGTGTCTGTTCATAGTTCTGTGTTTCATCACCGTTTTTATGTAACGGTGTAATGTTGAAAAAAAAATAAAAGCTTCATGTTAGAATTTGTGTCAAGCAAACATTTTTGGGTCAATTCACTGAAAAAAAAATATGTTGCATTAATATAATGATCAGCTAACTTTGCGCATGTAGTGTTTTGTTAAATTGAACGAAACCATTCAAAAGTTTGGGGTTTGTACGATTTTTTTTTTATGCTTTTGAAAAGTGTCTTATGATCACCAACGCTGCATTTATTTAATCAAAAATACAGTAAAATAGTAATATTGTGAAATATTATTACAATTTTAAATAAATATAATCTATTTTAATATTTTTTAGAATGTAATTTATTCCCGTGATAGCAAAGTTGAATTTTCAGCTGCCATTACTCCAGTCTTCAGTGTCATGATCCTTCAGAAATCATGCTAATATGCTGATTTGGTGTTTCAAAAGAACAGCATTTATTTGAGAAATATTTACTAACATTTTAAATGTCTTTCACTTCTGATCAGTTCAATATTTCCTTGCTCACTAAAAGTATTCTTTAAAAATTAAAAATATTTGTACCAACCCCAAACGAACGGTAGAACATGAATGTTAAATGATACCTTGGTATGTAGTTTGGCCAGTTGCTTGTCATCTACATGGCTCTGAGTGTAAACACGCCTCTTGTAACGGAACTGAAGTCACACAAATGTATTGAGGGGTGAATGAAAATAACCGCAACATGGCCCAATTATATAATAAGTGAGAGCTCTAAAGCATTTTGGGATACAGAAGGATGTTTATGTGCACCTCTAGGTACGGTACAGGTGTGACCGTAGGGAATGGATACTCCCTGAGCAATCTCTCCTCATCGAGGAACTTTCCGGCGCGCCCGTTAAAGGCAGGGAGGTAGAGGCCATAGTTAAGCACATCGGTCAGGCTTTGTGTCAGAGTGACCAGAACTTGCTGCTTACAAACCCACACTGGAGCCTCAAGGTCCAATCGCAGGCATTTCTGGAAGCACACATATTACAAACTCGTCATATTCCTACATGAACAAACAGTATTTTTGCTTTTTTGGGGGGGATTTATACATATTTTATTATATAGACTGACAAACTCAGTCAGGATATGCTGCAGGCTGGATTCGAATCTACATTACCCATATGAGCACCAAGGCTTAAAGTGACTGGAGTACATAAGCTAACTGCTGCGCCATGGCTCTGACTAGGCCAGGTAGGTTTAATCATTCATGTACAATTTGAATCTTGCTCCGTCATCAAGTGTCCTGAAATGCCACAATATTTACTGCAGCAAATAGTTCAAAACTA
>NW_015536497.1:1003581-1019657 GCF_001515605.1 Sinocyclocheilus anshuiensis | reverse complement strand
ACTATGTAACTTTTTCTGTGTTCAAAATTTGCTAAATGTATATAATGAGCGAGTACATCATGAATTCGTCTTCCAAACCGCGTTTTTGTCTTATTCCGACTCTCTACAGTACACTTATAATAAGTACTTATATTTGGACTATTGTAGCCTGGTCGGGTCGTCACCGCTGCGGAGTAACACATACCTGCGTGAATCGCCATAGACATAAACTTAGAGAAGTAGCTCCGGTTGGAATGTTCTTCCGCGGGATGTGTGCAGTTCTGTTTATTAACCGCTAGAGCGCCAAAAGTTACATAGTGCTGCTTTAAAATTCTCATTATTTACATAAATGTTTCTGCTATAATTTCAATTATCTGCATAACAATTTGAGTGATAATTTAAATTGAAATCAACACGAATATAAGAAAATATTTGATTTAATGACTTCTAATGTTACTGTATTTTTTATCATCTTTATTTTTCTTTCTATGTTCCTCAGGTGTACAGGTAAAATGGCTTTGTTTATTCGATTTCACAAGCATGGCTGTTGAGTTTTCTAATATGCCAGCAGCAGCTAATAAGCTCTGACATAGAAACCACATCCTTTTCCTGCTACTAATGTATCCTTACCCTGACATTAGCCTACATTCTTTCATGGCTTCAGACTCATTTGATCTCCACACACTGTTTGCACACTTAATAATGAGTCAAATGAGGCTGATTCATTATTATGGATGTAGTGAGACCCTCCTCTCTAAATGTACCTGTCTCATATTGATCTCCTTTGTCCCGGGGGGGGGTATTTTTTTGGGCTGGGGTGGCGTCTTCATAGAATGGCGATTCACAGAGTGGGAGAATGGACAGAGGAAGCTCTCTTCCTAGTATTCTGGAACAGAAGGTGAGGCAGATCTTACCAGACCCTCCAAAGTTTTCATGCTCTGGTTCTCTCTTCTAACCCCATGCCATACATTCACTCACATCCATGTTGCTTCTAAGCCTCGCATCCATTGAATGCAAAATTCAGTACGGCAGTGTCACTGAAGACAATATCAAAGTGAAAACTTTGGAGGTTGTATGTGTAGTAAACATCCTCCTTTGAGCAAGCTGTTAATATGTGACGGCCTGTTTGCTGTGTCCAATCAATCAAAAAGGATGAGTACCGCATATATAATGTTACCAAAATGTTATGAAATCTCCTCTTCAGATATATCCATATGAAATGCTGGTTGTGACCCACAGAGGGCGCAGTAAGCTTCCTCCAGGTGTTGACAGGACCAGATTAGAGGTAAATCACACAAAAAAAACACTAGTTAACCTTAGTTTAACAAAAAAAAGAAAGAAAAGATTTTAATGTTCTTGCATTTCTTTGCCATTATAAGCTCAAAAGAATTAGCAAAAATAATAATTTATATTATTGTTTTTATTCATACAAAAATAATAATAAATCATTATTAAAGTATTATTATTATTATTATTACATTTAATAATAATAATAATAATAACAATAATAATAATTGGGAAAATATTAATTTATTTGTTTGTTTGTTTTTATTCGTGATAGGAGTGTTTGGAAAACAATAATAATAACAACATTAAAAATTATTGGATATATTAAATGAACATATAAAATAAACTACTTGCTTATTTATTTATTTGTGATTACGTGTTTTGGGACGTAATATAATAATAACAATTATTAAAACTATGCAGTAAATTATTTTTATGAAAATGCATAAATATTTAATACATTTTTATATATTTTTAAATATTTAAATATTTGGATTTTTTTTATATATTTTCGAATCGTTCATTATTATTATTATTATTATTATTATTATTATGTTTTCCAAACACTCCTACAACAAATAAATAAACAAGTATATTTTAAAAAAACTAATATTTTACTTCATTTTAATATTTTTAAATAGTTTATTATTATTATTATCATTACATTTTTCCAAACATTCCTACTACAAATAAATATATAAATACATGCAATATTTGCAGAAGTGTTGTTGGGGATGTTTTCCCCTGTCCTCTATAGAATTTTGCCTCTGACCGCACATATAAACTGACTGATTGTTTTTATTTTTTCATTAAAAAGCGGCATCTGTCTCCAGAGGAATTCCAGAGCTTATTCGGAATGTCCATCACAGAATTTGATCGTCTGTCACTATGGAAACGGAACGACCTGAAGAAGAAAGTGTCCCTTTTCTAACATTTGGACATTTGGACTTGGACACTGAACCCCTCGCCCTCCAGAGACGCCAGTAATGTTCACTCTAATCTAATACAGATGCTATGCAGACATTTCAAGATAAGCAAGGAAGATGACGCCACATCACCAGATGTTATTTCACTCACATATACAGTAGTCTCTGTGCGTCGCTGGTGTACATAATAAAGACAGGATGAAGGTTCTCGCATCCCTACAGTCGCTCCATATGTGAACAAATCAGATTTCATAAACTGCTCCAGCCGTTTCTTTACGCCTTACATCTGTTTCAAATTCTTAAAGTGCCCAGAGATGTTTATAATAATAGGCCTATATATTTACACAAAGTTTTAATCGTAAACATCACTTTTTTTTTTTTATTGTCATCACTATTACACTATAAACTTAATTTATTGTATCCAAAACAATGTATGGCACTGTACATATATCATGCTACAGTCGCTCCATATGTGAACAAATCAGATTTCATAAACTGCTCCAGCCGTTTCTTTACGCCTTACATCTGTTTCAAATTCTTAAAGTGCCCAGAGATGTTTATAATAATAGGCCTATATATTTACACAAAGTTTTAATCGTAAACATCACTTTTTTTTTTTATTGTCATCACTATTACACTATAAACTTAATTTATTGTATCCAAAACGATGTATGGCACTGTACATATATCATGTTATTTTTATTTATTCTTGGTGTCGATATGTAAAAGTTCAGCTTTAACAATCTCTAAATGAACATTTCTAACATCTAGCAAAAATTAAATGTTCATCATCATTCATTAAAAAAAAATGCATGGACACTAACTCTACATAATTTACTCAGTTTTACAGATAAGAGCACTGCGATGTATGACTTCTATTCGTGCTAATAGCAACAGTGTTATATTGTGGACTAATATGAAATATCTATAGCTCAGGCTTGCTGGTAAGCTCTGGCTTTGGGTTCCTGTACACTGTTGGTGCTTCTTACAGTAGGTTGTAATTACTGAACAACACTAGAAGTTCCACACAAAGCCACTTCATTTACTTGGATTTCGAATGTCTATTGTCGATGCACACTTACGTTTTACTGCCTTTAGTAGTTGGTCTCCATTGCGGTGTCTTTTAAAATGGCATAGGTGTTATCAAATCAGGCATTGCACGCTTACAATGGAGACTGTCCAACAATTATGTGTCTGTTCATAGTTCTGTGTTTCATCACCGTTTTTAGTAACATGGTGTAATGTTGAAAAAATAAAAGCGTCATGTTAGAATTTGTGTCAAGCAAACATTTGTTAGGTCAGTTCACTGAAAAAATATATGTTGCATTAATATAATAATCTGGTAACTACACACATGCATTGTTTTGTTAAATAGAACACTACCGTTCAAGATTTTGGGGTTTCTAAGACTTTTTAAATGCTCACCAAGGCTGCATTTATTTCATCAAAAATACAGTAAAAATAGTAATACTGTGAAATAGTATTACAATTTAAAATAAAGGTTTTCTATTAGAATATATTTTGAAATGTAATTTATTCCTGTGTTGTCGATGCACACTTACGTTTTTACTGCCTTTAGTAGTTGGTCTCCATTGCGGTGTCTTTTAAAATGGCATAGGTGTTATCAAATCAGGCATTGCACGCTTACAATGGAGACTGTCCAACAAGCTGTTCAGCTCAAGAAACATTTTTTCTCATCGATGTTATAAACACTTGTGTTTAATATTTTTGTGGAAACCGTGATACTTTTTTTCAGGATCCTTTGATGAGTCAAGAAGTTCAAAAGAACAGCATTTATTTGAAATAGGAATGCTTTGTAACATTATAAATGTCTTTACTGTCATTTTTGATCAATTCAATGCATCCTTGCTGAATAAAAGTATTCATTTAAAAAAATAAAAACTTTAAACGGCAAAAGTTTAAGCACTTACAATAATTTACCAATCTGCTGGCGTTTTAGCATTGTATAATGACCACTTTAAGAGAAAGAAAAAGAACTGTCAGTGTGCCAAGTATTCACCGATTTTAATCAACAAATGAGGGCATCACAGTTTTGATTACAAAGTTTAAACTATTTAGTCCATTTCTCTTTTTTCAAAACCTAATTAACTTCCTCTTTAGAGAATAACAGGCACTGGCAGCTTTAGAAAAAGTGCTTTCCTTTAGTCTGTCACTGAACACAAGGTGTCAGCAGTGATCAATTCTATCACTAGGCCCATAACTACTGAGAAGTGTCTAGTGACTCTCTCACACTATATATATAGAAATAGTTTTTAAACATATATAGGGCTAAATTTAAAAAAAAATGCCTCAAGTTGCATAATAGATCAAAAACTGGCATTCTGTGCATTAAAGTTAGAGAAAGGTAAGGAAACACACAGTGGATCAACAGGGTGTTAAATGTCCAAATGTTGGAAATAGTTGACCACGCTTTTGAAAGTTTCCTTCTACTTACTAAACTCTCCTCTCTCCTGCACCACCTCAGGAAACGAGCTGTCCATAATGTCGAGCTGAACTGGATTTGCAGGAGCGCTGCTGCGGATCTCATTGTGTGATTAGAGAGGCAAACCCTCAGGTGGCCCATCAGGTCATTACACTTTGCTGCCATGCCTTTCACTTTCTGGAGGTCTAAATGGGCTTCTGGCTGTTTTACTCCCACAATAGAATGACTGGAGACAGGTCACATGACCACCTATGAGTTAGATCAAGACAAAGGATCGCTGCAGGGAAGCCAAGTGCTCGGAAAAAATACCACCTTCTGTGTAACCGGTTCCGAGCCAGCTTACTTAGTGCTCCATTGTGCTTATCTTTAACATGGCACACACGGCTTAGAAATGGGGGAAGAATTTCGTTAATGAGTGTGGGTTTTGGAAATGAATGACAATTAATGAAACTGCGCGTATGAGTTGAGACGGACGTCATCATTTACAATGCAAAGATATGAGAAGTAAAGCCTAACATTCTCCATAATGCAGCATAAATTCAGACTGTAGGCCTACTGCTTTGAAGTTTTGGCACTTTCACTTTGATCTCATTTCAATAATGTTAATTTGATTGCGACCACCATGTCACACATTATAATGTGGCATATTAAAATCAATTAAAACGCACATTTAATAAATTAATATATAATATTATATAGTAATATAATATAATAATGTATCATAAACGTGCCACTTACTACATACTGGGAATTTTACATTAAATTAAATTAAATTAGCCAACAATAGACAAATAGACACAAAACGTACATTTAAATTAAAATAAATAATTTAAAATAATGTGGCATAAACATACTGTGATTCTGTATGTTTATGCCATACTGTACATACTGTGAATTCTTCAATTAAATTAAATTAATTTAGCCTACAGTTGTCCAGTAGACACAAAAATGAATGAAAACATAATTTAATTTAAAATAAAATTAAATAATGTGGCATAATCATTATATACTGTGATTTTTAAACTAAATTACAATAAATTAGCCTACAGTAGTCAAGTAGATACAAAATGTAAATTTAATTTAAAATTAAATCAAATTATTAAAATTAAATTAAATTAGCCTACAGTAGTCAAGTAGACACTAAATGTACATTTAATTTAAAATTAAATTAAATGATTAAAATTAAATGAAATTAGCCGACAGTAGTTAAGTATACTCAAAAATGTAAAATTATTTTCATTTAGTTTAAATACAATTTTTGAATACACATTTACAAACATTGCCTCAAAATTCAAAAAAAAAAAAAAAGGGGGGGAAAAACTAAAATTGTCTGCTCATTATTAGGTGTGGCTAATATGTAAGCATGGCTTTGTGTTGTGTTCTGCACTGAAATTCATTCTTCTCACATTTCACTTATGTGTTGAAAGACTTTGAAATATCATCATCATCATCATCTTATTTTTTTTTAAAAAAAAGGGGGGGAAAAACTAAAATTGTCTGCTCATTATTAGGTGTGGCTAATATGTAAGCATGGCTTTGTGTTGTGTTTTGCACTGAAATTCATTCTTCTCACATTACACTTATGTGTTGAAAGACTTTGAAATATCATCATCATCATCATCTTATTTTTTTTATTTATTTCCTGTGATGCAGAACTTAATGATGAGGCAAAAACAGGCAGCCTTATATCTTATCTGATAACTTCAGCTGGTCGGCTTGCTAGCTTTTGAATGTCGCAAAGCATTAATGTACCAAAACCCCATGAATCTTGTCTAAGGTTAAGCGAAGTTCAAGGTGTCTTTATCCCCCAGAAGGGGGCTAGGGGGGAAATGCAGATGGTAGAAGCTGTCACTTCAATGGACCAATGCTGTGAGAAGGAGAAACCAGGGCAGATGGCCCTCAAGTGAGAAGCTTTAATTCAGAACTTACATTTCAGTATGCAAGTGATAGTGTGCAGAAGGCCTTGAGTAGCACTCAAAAAAGTTATGTGATGATTCTGAGCAGCAGACTTGAACTATTTCCTTAGTGCTAAATGATGCATCTTGCAGCTTCATTACACCTCCACTAGATGTTTGTGTGGTGTGGTTCATCGGAGCTTCTGTGACGCAGCTGTGACATTTCACCTGCATGCTCTGCACCACTGGGAAAACAGTATTTCACTTGTGTGCAGAGGCTCTACACTTATTAGCATTTGTCATTTAGCATGTCCAATTTTCACTTTCATTCGATTCCGATTCATTTGGGAAGGTCTATTTCCATTAGGCTATAAAGATAGCATTTTGTATTTCCAAGGAATTCATATGAAATAAAGTCTCTTTTTGCTAATGCTGTACATGTTTCAGGTTGAGTGATTAGAGAAAATTGTATCTTAAATCGAGTCACTTGTTTCTGGAATTGGGCAATGATTCATTAAAAAGAACCAGATCATAAGAGCCTTTTGTTTGTGGTATCGGTCTACTGTAGTCAGGTTGTATGTTTTGATTCACTAAATAGAACCGTAACGTAAGAGTCTTTTGTTTCTAGAATTGGACTACTCTGCTCCCATTGAATGTTATTGATTCACTAAAAATAACTGGATCATAAGTGTCATTTGTTTCTGATATGCGGGTTAATCTGGTCGCGTTGTATGTTCTTAATTCACTAAATAGTGGTGTATGGTTTGATTCACTTAAAATATCCGGCTCATATGAGTTCACGTTGTATGTTGCTGATAACTCAACAGAGAGATATTTCTTGTCATTATATACACTCTTGTTGCTGCATAACATACAGACTGCAAACTTACATTCACCATCAAGGTAAAGTAGGATTTCTTTTGCTGACAAGCAGGAGAATAAAAAGCTAACAGTACACCTCACCTTTTTTTTTTTCTTCTTCCATGCAAAACATGCCGTTTCAAAGTTAAGGTGTTGCTTAGCAACTAGTTTCTAGTAGGTTAGGACAGGAAAAATGCTGTAACTGGATCATAAGTGTCATTTGTTTCTGATATGCGGGTTAATCTGGTCGCGTTGTATGTTCTTAATTCACTAAATAGTGGTGTATGGTTTGATTCACTTAAAATATCCGGCTCATATGAGTTCACGTTGTATGTTGCTGATAACTCAACAGAGAGATATTTCTTGTCATTATATACACTCTTGTTGCTGCATAACATACAGACTGCAAACTTACATTCACCATCAAGGTAAAGTAGGATTTCTTTTGCTGACAAGCAGGAGAATAAAAAGCTAACAGTACACCTCCCCTTTTTTTTTTTCTTCTTCCATGCAAAACATGCCGTTTCAAAGTTAAGGTGTTGCTTAGCAGTGTTTCTAGTAGGTTAGGACAGGAAAAATGCTGTATTGCATTCTTATAAGAAATCTAGTTTTGCATCCTGGTGTGAATCCACTAAAAACTAACCACATTGAGTAACCAACACCAGAGTATTAAATGTGAATTAGTTGTTAATCATTCAAATCATTCATTTAAATTACATTTTAATTTGATGTGCATATTTATTTTATGTTTATTTTATATGTTATTTCTAATTTGTAATTACTTTATATAAAATTTTTCAGCTTTAGTCAAATTTAAAATGCTGACTTGAGAGGTGAAGTAAACACATTAGTTCTAATCATATTCAAGACCTATACCATATGGTAAACAAGACACTTGGGCTTATGCTAATGAAATACATGTGCAATCGAATATTTATTAAGGTAATGTTTATTAATAAAACATGAGTATTGAGACGGCTAGGTTTGTACACCATCTTCCAAAACAAACACTGAGTGCACAGCATGTACAAGCAGAATACTGACACAAGCTCATGGACAATATGTTGACTATGAGGTTCAAATTATAAACTGAATATTCAGTACATCTTTGTCACAATATATGTATATTCTTTCTACAAAGGTCTTGAAACCCTTTGTGAATCAGTATGTTTCGCAGTTCAGATTACATTACAGCAAACATACTAAAACACAGACAACAACATATTTGTACATTGTAAATGTGTAGTTCTAAAACAAAGGGCAACAAGGTAGTGTGAAACAGGCCTAATATCTACTCATTTAATTTCCAAATTAAAAATGCCATGACACTTTTAAAGGGTTGATAAAGCAATACATTTTCATGCAGATTTATATTGTACCTGAAGCAAGGCATCAAATTTCTGATGTAGAAATCACTGAAACTCTGAAATGAATACCCATCATCTTGTTTTATTTATTTATTTATTTATATTGCCTATTTATTTGTTTAAGATATTGTTTATGAATTCATAGCTGTATTGTTCAAATGAAAGGCCATATTATCTTTTGTCACTCATATCAAGATTGTATCATCTCATGTAAATTTCAAGGCTTTACACAAGCACAACAGATTTATCTAGCTGTGCGTTAAGGCCCTTTTACTGTCCCTATGACTTGCATCATGTTTTGACCTCCGCATGAAAACTGTTGCTGAGAGCATCACAGAAGGTTCATTGGACAAACTTACTATGTAGCATAATGTTGGAAATGTACAGAGTGAACAGTGAAAAGTGCATTGTAGAAAATAGAAAAAGACCTGTTGAATGTGGGTTCAAGAAACTTTCAACCCAGGCTCATTGGAAAAAAAATGTCCCTGCGGTGACACTGGTTCTTACGATTTTCACAACACTTTCAAAGTGATGAAATGTTCAAAAATGTTCATGCTTTAATCGCTTTTGAAAATATTGTGCCACTTAAAATCATTCCTAAAATGGACTGTAAATATCCACCTCATCCAGCACTAGGGTTGCAAAAAGGTGGAAAATTTCCAGTAAATTTCAGAAACATTCCAGAAATTTTGGAAACATTCCAGGATTTTTTTTTTTTAATATTCCAGGGATTTTTGGAAAATTTCCGGACTTTTTTCCACCACTTTTCAACCCTATCCAGCACTCTTTTGGATTCCCAGGTTGTTAAACGGTGAGGGTCTAGCAGTGCCCCTTAGCTTTAGTCTTTGCAACTTTACAGATCTTCTTTATGCACCAAGAGCTTGTAACACTCCAAAGAGAAAGGAAAAATTGAAATCGCATCATATGACCCCTTTAACAAATCCCCAAATGTGAGATAAAAACGCAATGCTGAAGTAACCATGCTAGTTTAGCTCACTTCTTTTATCATGATTTGTGTTTCACTGGATGCACACCAAGTGCTCTAAATCGCAAGTGCATCGCTCAGTGTACCAGGTGAGCTACAAAGCAAGTTTACTATGCCAGAACAGCCATGCACATAGAGCTGCTTCTGCTTTAAAATGTATGTACAGTATATAATTGTTATGAGGTCTTAATATAGCATTGTGCAAGGAACCGTATGAAAATAAGTCTTTATTAGTCTGCCCTATAATCATAATTTGTGTGAAAAAGAATACAAGGTATTGATATTTTACTGTCTTTTCATTTCAGCTGGAAATTGCAGTGAATTGCAGTGAAACATTTCGAATGTTTAGATTAGAATATTTTACATTAGAATGTTTTTGCTGAATTAGAATTATTGTAATCCCCAGTGAATTCCCTCCAAACTGTGTTGCTTAACTTGTAGAAGAGTCAAGAAGATATATTATGCACCATCCCATCATATAAACAGATTGTGAGCAGTCAGAGTTTTAGAGCCTCATGTACTCCCATAGCCAAGAGTCGCCGATTAATGTTTCGATATCTGCAGCGTAGCAGGTCTTTATAAGTTGAACGTAGGTCTCGGTTGAAGAAGGCATAGATGAAAGGGTTCATGAGCGAGTTGGTGTAGCCCAACCACAGCAGTACTCGCTCCAGCCAGACGGGGGCGCAATTGCAGAGCAGACCACAGATGAACGGCCGCACTGTGGTGAAAAGGAAAAACGGCAACCAGCAGAACGAAAAAACTCCCATGATCACCCCGAGGGTGGTGGCTGCCTTCTGCTCGTGCCTGAAAATCGAGGCGCTCCGCCGTTCGCGGTTCAACAGGCAGGAGAGGGTAGAAAACTCTTCGGTAGCTGCACCGTTCTTCATTCCATGCATGCAGAGCCCCTCTACGGTGGCCAACGCTGGATCGGGACAGGCCATCTGAATTGGGGGAAGTGCAGTGAAGTGGTGTTTGGCCCCACTTTTGCGGGCAGCTTTGAAAATCTTGTAATACATGAAAAGCATGACCACCATTGGGATGTAGAAGGCCACAGCGGTGGAGTAGAGGGTGTAGCCCACATCTTGGCTGATCAGACACACTCCCGCAGTATTGATGTTCTGAGCCCAGCCGCAGAACGGTGGCAGAGTGATGGATGCCGATACCAACCAGACGCCGACTATCATCTTGGCCATCAGCTGTCCGTTCTGTCTCGCTGGATAGGTCAAAGGCCGAGTTATTCCGAGGTATCTGCAGAAACAGAGGATAACACGGTTAATGAGGTAACTTCAAATTACGTGTTTTAGCAGAGAACTGCATTCCTCAAAACGACTGAACCCAAAGATCTCGCATCTACAGTACCCTGTAATATGCCAGATATGGCTCAAAATACCTCAAAAGCACCAGACCCGAGAAATCCCTTCTGACCTGAATTTCACCAACAACCTGAGTGGACCTGAGTCTGACATGCGTTCACAGCATGTCAGATTATCCAACTAATCAAGTAGATATTTTTCCTGCCCAAGAAGATTTTTGAACAACACAAAAAAGGGAACCATTCAGTGAACAGTTCCTAAAACAACCATTTTTACTTTGCGTGAAGGAGATTGCAACAATCTAAAGAACCTTTTTCCACTATAAAGAACCTTTTGTGGAATGGAAAGTTTCCATGGATGCTAAAGGTTCTTAATGGAACCAGATAACTTGGTCAAACTGGCCCTGTGTCTGAACATGCCTACGTCACTACTATATAGTGGGTGAAAAACAGTATGTGAGAAGAGTAGTATGTCTGAATTCACCGCATTCATAAAAAAGGTAAATGAAAAGTACCCGGATGGTCTACTACTTCTGCCGAGATACTCGAGAATTGTGAATGGCAGTTAAATGACACAACTGGCACATGATGATGTCAACATGGCGAATGTAGTATATCTTGATTTCGTTCTTAATACACACATTCAAACTATAGAACAGGGGTTCTCAACTCTGGCCTCCGAGAGCTGAGAACCCCTTACACAGAACATACCTTCATAACGGTCACAAAGTTTGTTCCTCACCAAAAGTAGTACTTACTCAAAGAGTATGCAATTTTGGAAGCTCCAGTGGATTCATTTACATATTAGAACCATATTTGATTCACACACAGTCAGTTGTTAATTTCTTATTAATGCACTCAATGTCAGTAGCAAAAAAAAGCTCGATTTCTCGGTGCAAATTAAACTTGCATTGAGATGTTCAACGTGATGGCTTTGTCAAAAAGTTTCAGACAGCATTAGCGCATTCACTCTGCATGGTTTCAAAAGCTTTTAAAAAACTCTCATAATGTTCCCCATCATGAATATGTAATGTTTGGATTAGCAGTCTTTCTTGCTGCATCTCTCTCTTCTCTGTCTTATTACGTAGTGATAGTGTTTATAGGTAACCTTGGGCACAAAAGAAGGCCTATAGCCTCTGTTATGAATTATCTATCTAATTTCACTGAAACAAGACAACGAGACTGAAATGCACTTCTAAAGTGTACATTCTGTCATTGGAGCTGTGGCTTGCTGGTTATTGCAATCCATAACACGTTCAGCCTTGGGTCTCTTGTGGGTGATGTGAGTTTAAATCTGTGAAAAAATCACACTCTCTACAGCTTTCCCACAAAACACTGCACTCATCAAAATGGTTCTATGGATCTAAATTTTGAATGTAACATAAGGTACATTGGCTTCTCTTTACCTACTAAAGCAGAAAGTCTCTATTCCCCTGCCCACCTCTAAAAATAAAAGCTTTCATTTCACGCTTGAGAATCCTCTGATCAAGGAAAGGTTTAGAGACACACTTATTGGACCGGACACTTAAGGTAGTTAAAACCTGTCATACACCTACATAGAAACTCCAAATAAATCGTTGGACCATAAAACCATTTCATATTAGTTTCTAAAATGCTCTCTTTACCTTACTTATTTATTTTCTGACAATTAAAATATAATAAGTTTTAGATATAGACTATTTACCCAACTTAATGATATATTAGAAAAAAAAACATTATTGTTATTATTTACTTTTAAAAGAGGTTTATTCAAATAACCCTACATATGCCCAATAGGATTAGTGATGTTAGCAAGGCACACTCATGATTTGCTGATGTTTGAAAGCCTCTTCTTGGCATAATACAGCTGGATGGACATCTTTTGATGTTGAGTACTGTCTACACTTCTGTTTGCTCTTTGTGTCCCCCGTCAAACTGGATGAAATGCAGAACACTTGCACAAGCCTCTCAGAAAATAGGAAATAATAACTGGATTAAAACAGTACTCGGTTCATAAGTGGTATTGGAGATGAACACTATAGTCTGGGGCACTTCTCAAGAATAGGCAGCTGCTGACTGAAGATCAATCAGCGGAAGTTACTGAGACTCTTAATGAGTCAGAAATGATTCAAGAACCATAAGCAATGGAAAGCAAAAGATTGTAAGGGATCACAAGGTCAGACACTGGTAAAATACTTGAATAAAAGCATGTTTTGCGTGCCATTATTCGGTCTATAGAGACAGTACATAAATCTAATGCAGCTAAACGGGAGATTAACAAGCTTTCATTCAGTCAGACTGATGAATGGATGTGTTTCAATCTGAGTGTGATCAGCAAGCAGTTTTGCCAGTGTGTGACTACAGAATTTTAGTATTTCTGTTGCAAAATCCAGTGAGATGCCTATGTAGGTAGTATTTTAATGCGTCATAAGTGTGCTCTGACTCAAAGACTGTTATAAACTTCATTGTGCTGCCTTTTAAGACAAGTTTCAAAAGCAGGCCAAATCCTGAGCAGAATCAATTCCAGAATTCCAGAATGCAGACAAAGTGTTGGTTATAAATATATTTATTTTAGTACTTAAAAATATATTCAAGTTTAGTTTACTTAAAAACTTTTTCCCAATATTTCAGTGTTATTTTTAGTATTATTTATATACTGTTATATTTATTATTTTATATTAGCTTTTATTTTCATAGTTTTAAATTTCAGTTGAATTTAAGTTTTAGTAATTTTATTAGTTTTTCTGTTTTTTTTTTATATTTCTATTTATTTTAATACTACAGTTTCAACATTAATTTATTTCTTTTGAGTTTAAGTTTTTTCCAGCTTAATTTTAATAAATGAAAAAGCATTTTTAATAGTTTAGTTTAAGTTAACATGAGCAATACAGTTTTTTAATGCTTAATAGTATTGTGCTGTTAGCTTAGCAACATACTAACATAAAACTCTATTGAAATCAACTGCAAGACTTCTGAGTATACTTGTATCCCATTTGTAGCATTCCAAATGAGATTCCATGACAATTATAATGCTCCCTTAGAAAGCAGCTCCCAATGAGCAACTCGTAGGTTTTGGAATGCAGTTATTGCCACAGAAATATTGAAATACAGCAGTAGCCGCAGGTTCGAGTAAAGCTGGCACAAACTGAGAGTTTCTGTGGCATGATGGTCAGATAAAAGCGAAATGGCAGAACAAAGCAAAGTTGAAGGTCTTAATATGAGAGGATTGTTATGGGTGGTAAGATGTTGATTACATCCATATTATTGAATTTGCACCTCAGTGTTCAATTATGTGTAATGAAAGGCACCCTTGAACTATCAAATATATCAAAGCTAATTAATTTAAGAGAATTGCAGTAGTTGAAAACAAAGGTATAACAAATGTTCTGCTGGAATATCATTAGAGAATTGTACTTTCGGTATCATCTACTGAATTTCAAACCCTTTTTGTGTGTTTTATTAAGAGGTCTTATCTGTTCATAATGATAAATTACATTAATTTACCTCTCATCTGGGATGTGTTGTATTTTTCCCTTTCACATTTACAAAAGGGGGACAAAATACAATAACAAAAAAATAAAGTTGTAAATAAAACACTTGTAATTTCTTTATAATTATTTGAAAAATTCACTTGCAATTTCTGAGTGAAAATTGTTTCAAATCCTACACTAATATTTTTTTCAATGCATTCAGACCCTCTGAAGAACAAACAGTACCTATTTTACTCAGTTCATATCTTTTATTGAAAAGAAAAGCCTTGAAAAATGAAAAATCTCCAGCAGATACATAGAGACCTTGGTTGGTTGGTATTTTGTCATTGTCTTCTAAATGAAGCCCTAAAGTTGCCATAAATTATGACTTCAAAGTTGAAGAGAAAACTTTTCACAAAGCTGCAAATCTTTAAAAGAGAATATTTCTACAGCCAGCTATAATCTGTGAATTATTTATGTTCAGCACTTGTAAAATGTATACTATTCACGGTATAACTTTAAAGGTTAGTGAAATAGTCTTTGTCTTCAAGGCTGTGTCTTGCAATCTTAGTCACCCATAAAACAAAGTGAAAGGATTGTTTTAAAATATTTGCATAATTCTCAGCCCACGACTAGGCAAGGAAATATTTTCAAAGGTCATTGGTTAATACTGTTTAAATCATGACAAGAAGAGTGTTTGCAAAAACAAAACAAACAAAAAAACAGCTAATATCCTACAAATAAATAAATAAATATTACAAATAAAAAATGAATCATTAGCTGCTAAGCAGTGTTAAATAATAGATTAATAATGTGAAAGAAATTAGCAAATATCCAATACCATTTGATATGACCGCTCTGAAATATTCTTTTATCATACATTATGCTAATACATTTAACAAAAAAGTTATATAGGCAACTATAACAGGCACCATTAGCCGAGGTTATTCTACATACAGGCATCTAAATTGCACCTTGTGCTGTTCTACGAATGCCAGAAACATTCCTAGGTTTAAAGCAGGGGATACATGTTGTTGTCAGGCCAGTGCTCATCACTGAGACATGTGCAAGCACCTAAGTATTTAATTGAATTACCACGGTCAAGCAGGGTGTTTCAGCATGCAGTACTCACCTCCTGGGGTTCCAGCTCAGAACTTTATCAAAGAGCACCATCAAAATTGCATACACACCAGGACGCAGCTTCAAAGTCTAGTTCATCCAGCCTCAAATGACATGGACGCATTTTTAATGCTCAGTTTACATAGGGTTACTCTAGTGTTGTTGTTTTTTTTTCACTTTTATTAAAAATATGAATAAACAATGCAATGCTTAACAGATTACATGATCATGTACTTTCAATTAGGAGAAATTTTGGTATTTTAGTTATAGTTTTTGTTGGTATTTTATAAGGTTTGGAGTAGGGCTGCACGATAAATCGCATGCGATATTTAACTCGCATCTTATCAGTAAAGCCGGTTCTGTAATCAGCGGTAAATCTCCATCACCTGCGGGCTTTCACATTGAGCAGCATTAACTACACAGAGCCGTTGTTCACTGACGAGCTGCGCAAAA
>NW_015536497.1:989976-999896 GCF_001515605.1 Sinocyclocheilus anshuiensis | reverse complement strand
TTTATTTTTTTTTTTTTTTTTTTTTTTTTAATGAATATCAGGTTGGGGTGGGTTTTATTTATTTCAGTGAATATCACTTAAAGTAAGGTTTATACGTTTTTATATACATATTATTTATTTTCAAAACCATAAATATAATTTTCAAACCATAAATGCTGGCTACAACCACGCATATTACATATATATATATATATATAGCCTATACAATAATGATGTGTAATATCAAACTTGATAATAACATTGATTTAAAAAAAGTGTCAGAAAACAGATAAGGACGATCACTAGCCTGTGTGAATTCCACTTTCTCTTAAAAGAATCAAAACCTTTAAAGAATCTTTAACTGTTAATATGAACTTACCTATCCACACTGATCACACACAGTGTCATTATTGATGCTGTACAGCACATGACATCCATCCCAATAAAGATGTTGCAGAAAACCTCCCCAAACAGCCAGACGCCTGTCAGGTCAGTCACTATGACAAAGGGCATCACGGCTACTGCCACAGACAGATCAGCTATGGCCAGAGATACAAGCAGATAGTTTGACGGCTGTCTGAGTTTCTTCACGACACACACCGCAATCACAACCAGCGTGTTGCCCATCACAGTGACCGCGGTGATGGTGCTGAGCATCATCCCAATGATCACTGTCTTAGTCAAGTCCAAGTCCAGGGTCTGCTGCTCCCCACACGACTCATTACGTTTGGGCTCCGCTGTGGTTATCACGGTGGGGGGGAACTCAGTTGTCCCATTGAAAAAGGCGATTTCGGTCTCGCTGGAACCCCAAACCAGTTCAGCACCATGTGTCGTGAACATCACTGTATCGATATTTTGAGCGTCAATAAACCATCCGAGCGCCTGAAGTGGACAGTCAACGCCATGGTGCCTACGACCTCTACGAGTCCAGCAACAACTAAACACACAGCACCCGCTCACGAAGTCAACGAAGAGACGAGAAACACACACAGAACTCTCTCTCAGTCTCGTTTCGCTGAGGGGTAGAAAAAAAACCCCCAGCTATAAGTAGTTTTGAGAGCCGCACTGTGAGTGAACCTGAGAGTGAACCCTGATAGACGCTAAGAATAGGTTGTTTTGAGATTAGCCTTGATGTTTTCAGCCCACGACACTTAAACAGAATGTAATGTTTTAAGTATATGGATATTGAGTTACTTTAGGATAACTTTATTAATGTAGACTAAGTCATTAAGCAACATTATAAACGAATATTCCGGTTCTGGTTCCTGATTGGTCAATGCAGCGTTCGAATCCTGTTTTAACAGCATTAATATCACTGTTCAACTAGATTTTTTTGTTGCATAGCAACGTTCTGTCAGGTTTTCGAGCGGAATGATTTCACTTTAGCTATTAATATTCTGTTTTATATCTAGCTATTATTGAAGCTATTATTTTAATTGGCATCAAAATAATAATAATAATAATAATTAATAATAATAATAATTCAGACAGAAGCAGTTTTAATGCATTCAGTAATGACCAATCCAATTCCAAAATACTCAAGGTAGCCTAATGAAACACTCTCACACCTTTCCCATACATATTAGCCTATAGGGTCTGCAGTGAGTTGTAACATTCAAAATTATCCATCACCATCACTTATGTTCCGGCATGATATCACATTTGAGAGGGGATATTCAGATATGTTTTGTAAGCAAACATTCATTTTGCTCATATTTTAATGTTAATGCATAAAAAAAAAATAGCGCCCTCTCTGTGCAGTAGAATGTCGCCCTCTGGTGATAAATCTTGACTTCAAAAACTTTCCATTCCAGAGCTTTATTGCCAGTTATGTTTACACATACGAGGAATTTGTTCTGGTGACAGAAGCTTCCACAGCACAAGCAGATTACAGTGACAAGACACAGATAGTAAAAACAGAATAAGTAAATAGGAAATAACAATACAACAAATATTTAAAATATATATATACAGATGCACTTCGACAAGCTCTTTTTTTTTTAGAATCAGAAAAAGCTTTATTTGCCAGGTATGTTTACACATACGAGGAATTTGTTTTAGTAACAGAAGCTTCCAAATAATTATATACAACAAATATTTTCAAAAATACACAATATACAAATAGAAAATAGATGGCATTTGTGTGTACAGGTGTGTTATGTACAAATGCAAGGAAATGTGAATAAGAAGTATGGTGTGTTAAATAAATAAATGTACAAATAGTGTTGTGTGTTACATGTTTATTGCCAAGTTAAGTGTTCATGAGATGGACTGCCTGAGGGAAGAAACTGTGCTTATGCCTGGCTGTTCTGGTGTTCAGTACTCTGTAGCGCTGACCAGATGGCAACAGTTCAAAGAGGAAGTGGGCTGGGTGTGAGGGGTCCAGAATGATTTTGCCAGCTCTTTTACTCACTCTGGATGAGTCTTGGTGAGTGGGGAGGGTTGGTTGTACCAGTGATTTGCTCAGCAGTCTTGACTATCCGCTGCAATCTTCTAAGGTCTGATTTGGTAACTTAGCTGAACCAGACAGTTGTTGAAGTGCAGAGGACTGATTCAGTGACTGCAGAGTAGAACTGTATCCCAGCTCTTTAACCTCCTGTCTGTAAGCAGACTCATCTCCATCCTGGATGAGGCTGATAAGTGTGGTGTCATCTGCAAACTTCAGGAGTTTGACAGAGGGAAGTGCAGTCATTGGTGTAGAGGGAGAAGAGCAGTGGGGAGAGCACACATCCCTGGGGGTCGCCAGTGCTGATCGTATTGGATGAGAATTTTCCCTTTTTGTCTGCCAGGAAGCTGGTGATCCACTGACAGATGGAGGTGGGCACAGAGAGCTGAGTTCATTTTGACAGGAGGAGGTTTGGGATGATAGTGTTGAAGGCCGAGCTGAAATCCACAAACAGGATCCTCATATAAGTCCCTGGTTTGTCCAGATTTTGTAGGATGTAGTGCAGTCCCATGTTGACTGCGTCATCCACAGACCTGTTTGCTTGGTAAGCAAACTGCAGGGGGTCCAGCAAAGGTCCAGTGATGACCTTCAGGTGGACCAGCACCAGTCTTTCAAATGACTTCATGACCACAGACGTTAAAGCAACAGGTCTGTAGTCCTTCAGTCCTGTGATTTTGGGTTTCTTTGGGATGGGGATGATGATGAAGCATTTGAAGCAGGAAGGGCCTTCGCACAGCTCCAGTGATCTCTTGAAGATCTGTGTGAAGATGGGGGCCAGCTGGTCAACACAGGATTTCAGACAGGCTGGTGTAACGCCGTCTGGGCCTGGTGCTTTTCTTGTCTTCTGTTTCCGGAAGACCTGATGCACATCTCTTTCACAGACCTGAAGTGCAGGAGGGGGAGAGGGGGGTTGCTTGAGGTGTTAATAGATCCATGGAGAGAAGATCAGAATGGGTGTGGGGTGTGAGATAGGGTTTTTCAAACCTGCAATAGAACTCATTCAAATCATCAGCCAGTTGTTGATTCAAAACAGTGATGGGGGATGGTGTCTTGTAATTGGTGATATATTTCAATCCTTTCCACACTGATGCAGGGTCATTGTCTGAAAACTGGTTTCTCAGCTTTTCAGAGTAGTTTCTCTTAGCCACTCTGATCTCCTTTGTCAGTGTATATTTTGCCTATGAATCTAGAATAGCCTACATCAAATTAGCTACACGATGGGCAGTGTTGGGAAGGTCACTTTGGAAATGTTATAGGTTACAGATTACAAGTTACCCATTCAAAATGAAATAAGTAGTGTCTACATCAAATTAGCTACACGATGGGCAGTGTTGGGAAGGTCACTTTGGAAATGTTATAGGTTACAGATTACAAGTTACCCATTCAAAATGTAATAAGTAGTGTAACTATTTCAATTACTTTATTAAAGTAATGTAACTGATTACATTTTATTACTTGTCTACATTTCTAACGAATGTTTTCAACTGCTAATCATTTTCAAACATTTAAACCAGGCAGCATTAACCTTACAGTACTCAACACTAATAACTGTCAGACTTTCAACATTTTTCTTCATTTGAATTAAGATTTTAATAATTTAATTTTAAAGCACAGTCACCACAAAATCAGACTTTAGCACCTCTTTTTTACTTTGAGATGGTTCCAATTTTTGATTTTTTAATTTCCAGCACTGAAATGCATTTTTATCACTTGCCATGGTGGCAGCTCCCTATAGCCGAAAGCTTTCAGCAGCAATGTGGATTGATGCATTGGTAGACGTTGTGCGCTGCAAATTCAAACAAGAGAACCAATCAAAAGCATCAGAATAGCATCGCTTTACTAAATGGCCTTCAAATGACAGGAGGCACTGTGCATATCAAAAACAGGCAAAGCTCAATTATATTATTCAACACTTTTTGAGCTTTTTGCAGAAAATATTCAGATGTGACCCCCTTAGTAATCGTTAACATTTTCATAAGTAGCTGTAATTTAATTACACATTTTTCTCTGGAACTGTATACAGTTACATTTATTTTGTAATTACGTAACGCTGTTGCATGTAACTAGTTACTTGTAAATTAGCACTCTCTTTATTATACATTTATATTTTAAATGTAGGCCTACTTTGTCATATTTATACCCTCTTTATGGCTACTGTGTCTGTTAAATCAACAAAATTATTCACAGTTTCTCTGATTCAGTTTTGTAAAGAAAAGAAAACAATAGGTCTGACCTAAAGACTAAATGAGAATATTTTTCCCATATGCAGGTAATTATGGGGTGGTAGAATGTAGCCTACGTCTGGATCCACTCATACATGTCGTGGTGTGTAAATAAATAAAACCCACTTTTTAAAAAAAATCAGTTTTACCATACATCTTTCAAGTCAACAATGAAACAATCAGACGTTTCTCTAGTTGACCACTGGGTGACAATGCTGGATTACTGTTTATTAATTCTCTCCTATTCATAATTCTAACCTCCTCCTTCTTGTGTGTTTCTATTAATGTACTGTCTGGATATATAAAAATATTCACGTCATCAAGATTATTCTAGCGGATAATTGCATAGCGATGCATATAACTGACGTCATATCGTTAGCTGTTATGTACTGTCTGGATATATAAAAATATTCACGTCATCAAGATTATTCTAGCGGATAATTGCATAGCGATGCATATAACTGACGTCATATAGCGTTAGCTGTATGTTAAAAACTACACTACCCACAAACATATGTGCTGAGAAGAAGCCGCCATGTTGTAGGAAATCCGTTTGCACTGTGGATTAGTTTAATCCGCAAGAAGGGAGTCAGGGCGAGTCAGCGGATCAAAGAAGAAAGAAGAAAGAAGAAAGAAGAAAGAAGAAAGACAAAACATTGAGACACGAAAATCGATCGTTACAATAAAATCGAACCAGAATACGTATTTATTATATACAAGCCACTGTGCTCGCTTGACAAAAACAGGCAACATCTCGTACAAAGCCTTTTATTGTCGCGCTGCTCACTCTCCCTCCGCCTCCCCTCCTTCATAGAGATGAAGTCTGAGTCATTTTTTTGGACTCGGTTCTTTTGAACAGTTCGTTTTAAATAACCAGTTCATAAAATCAATTTAGTGATTATTTTACTTCATTACGCAATTGCGTCACCTGCGTGGCATATAACATGCTCTAAAATTGCGCCATTTGTTGGCACATATTGCAGATTACTACGAGTTTTAATAAAAAGTTGTTAATGTGTCCAGATTGATTAAAGTGTCATAATTATTTCCAGTTAATCTGATTAGGAATAATTATTACTTTACATTATTTATATCAACTCACTCATCAGGTTTTAGCTCATTATGAATAGGACACGTCCAAAAGAGGTTCAATGAGTCGGTGAATTGTTGACTCGAGAACCGATTCGGTCTTTTTCGTCCACGACAGGATTTATAAACAGGTTCAAACGATTCCCTGAAAAGATTCGACTCAAGCGAACGATTCGTTCACGAGTCGGACATCGCTACTCCCTCAGAGAAATTGACAGCAGCTGGGTCGCCTGTGTGAGCAAACCCGAAGGACAGACACGGCAGAAAATAAAACTCTGCCGTTACAGTGGGCTCCCCCTTCCCCTTTCCCCCACCGTTTGAGCGTACATATCAACAAGCCGACCCGGACGAGCACTCTGACTCCGTTTCCCCGCTTTTACAGCGGAGCGGTCAGGACTTTTCTTCCTCGCGAACTGAAACGTCAGTAGCTTAGCTGAGCTAGCGGGCTAACGCGACTAGCTGGGTTCAGCTACAAGGAGGAATTACAATTATTCCACCGAAAGACACTGAAGAATGTCGGGAAACGGCAGTAGCTTAGCCGAGCTAGCGGGCTAACGCGACTAGCTGGGTTCAGCTACAAGGAGGAATTACAATTATTCCACCGAAAGACACTGAAGAATGTCGGGGAAGGAGCAGAATAAACAATCCACCACCGAACGGCTCGTCAAAGGTACGTTTTCTATGTGAAACCATACGTTTTTATCCAGTTCGCCTGGTTGTGTGTTAGCTAACCCGCGCTGGTAGCTGACGGGTGACATTCAGTTTATGTGTGATATAAATATAAGCAAGTCGGGACGTCTGTTGTGTTGACTGACTTTCGGATAACTTAAAAAGTCTAATGACATACATGTTGATGGCTTATTTGACAGGTTGGCTCAGGCTGCATGGGATGAATTGGCATGAATTAAATGAGATCAATAAAGTTTTAAGCTCTAGTGTGCAAACATTACGTAGAAGCAAATCTCTCATAAGTGAATTAGACCATTATAGGGATATTAGTGGGGATGCATGATACTTACAGTGGTCTGAATATGCAAAGCACCTGGGATTCATGAAATTGAAACCGCTAAAGCTGTCAAGTACGAAAAATAAACATTTGATTTTGCATTACAGGTGTTTTTTCTGTATTACTGTAGGAGTATATATTACTTTAGGACTCTCTATATGTATATATGTATATGTATGTATATATGTATATGTATATGTATGTATATATATATATAATCTTAAAATGAGTGACTGAGAATGCAAACTGATTTTGGTGGGCTTAACAGTTACAGTTAATATACATAATGGACAATTTCATCGTTAATTTTAATTTTATATTAATATTTTATACTAGGAAATGTATGCATTGTTTTGTGTGTGTATTACTAATTTAGTAGATTAAGTCCATAGGTTTACATTTATCATCAGTTCACAACATTGACTCTAATAACATTATTCACATCACTGTAGTACATCTGCTTTCAACCTTTTGCTTTATGGTTTAGGCAACATCAGTGAGAACTGTGTCACTTCAGCTTCGCTCTTTTGTCTGAAGTAGAACTAAACTAACTGAAGTTATCTGTGTGATCCCAATTAACCTCATACTTATAATCCTACTTTAGACACAAAAATAGGATTGACCCTTGGTTAGGTGATGCATTTGATGCATTTAAGCATCAACTTATCAAGGGCTCATGGGAGTTTCTTATGTCAAAGAGGTGAGACGCAGTAGAGTACTACAACTAATTGGATCATTAGGTCTGTGGCTTCATGGGTATAGAAGCACCCGGGGAACTTTGACTTGTTTTGGATTAAAACTAGTGTGTCCACTGACATATATAGAGTATTCTTTCCTCTCAGTCCCTTATGTGCTGCTGTCAGCTCACTGTGTTTTGGCTGATCGGACTTAATTAGACAGTCTCTGTAATGAGCTGAAAGCACTGGGCTCTTTAGTAGTCGTCTAGTTCTGGATCCATACTGACTTGCATCTCCATTTTCAAGTCAGACATTCAGCGATCTAAATCGCTACAGACAAAAAAAAAAAAACCCTCCTCATTAAAAAGAACCGAACTCTCTTTCTGTCTAGAATCCCTGTTCTTCTTTTTTGCAGGAACGGGAGCATTTCAGCTCCAAATTGGTTCCAGGTTTCACTGAATGTCTCCTTTCAGTTTAAGCACTCCAACACCTGGATTTTCCGCCACACGTATGTGCAATCGCAGGCTGTCTGAAAAATGTTTTTGTGGGATTTGTTTTGTAAGCCACAATGGACAGTCATCCGTGTTGAGAAAGGTTTGAACTGGAGAATTATAGTCAGTCAAGTCAAGTCACCTTTATTTATATAGCGCTTTATACAATAGAGATTGTTCAAAGCAGCTTCACAGTATTAAACAGGGAAGTAACAGAATCAGTGATGCCAACTTCACCACATATGAGGTGATTATACAGAGAATCAGGACAGCGGAGAGGGAATATTGTCTGATGCAAGTGTTAATTGTAGATTGTTAGCACCTACTACCCAGTGACCAATCAGTGTCGTGTGCCAGTATTCTTCTACCACGTCTGCGATAATTCTGTCTTAGCATATTTTCTGGCTGATGAAAGATGAATTCAGTCGACTCAAGTGTTAAAATATAAAAAAAAAAGCTTGTTTTGTGAGCATGCTGGCCTGTTGTTTTGTCCAGAAAACGTTTTGTTTGGAAGGTAAAATGACTAAAGCTTGTGTTTAAAAGGACTATAAGCTCTGCGAGAATGAACTCCAGCATGATTGAAGTGCTGAGTGGGAGTTGAGGTTCTTGCCAAGGCCGCGTCTTGATGAGTCCTCCCACAGTTAAAGCATGGAGCGTGGGGAATCAAGGATTGCAGTGGCACTTTTCTACTACGCACTCATCAGCCGAACCAAGCTTGGAACAATGCGACGGAGGCGGAGGAAAGATGAGCTTAAGTGCCTTTAAAAGCTTTGATTAGTTGCTTGACGTTTCCACGCAACTCTTTTCTCACTTTCCCCTGCTGAGAACGGCAGACAGTCTGGCGGTTGTTGTGTTGTGCATTTAAACGTGGGTCAACAGTCAGTTGAAAGCTTGAAAGGTTAGCATGAAAGAGCAATTAAAGCTGGGTTGCTGTCAGTGGCATTTTTGCCACTGACGATTCAAACGCGACACCCTGTCAAACTTTTTTGTCTGTTGACGTGTTTTAATGTCGGTAATAATTTCACCACCACCAACAACTCATCTGACTTAATATTCTAATTTCCATGACTTAAAATGTATTATATAAAAACTACGAGGCAATATGCTATATGGTTTAAATATGGTTTCATTATAACACTGTTAAAATACATAAAGTAATACAAAATAAACAATTTACATTAATACAAATGCCTGATAATTGCTGTTGTTACACTTTCAGGACGATCAAATCCTTGTTTAATATTGACCAGACATTTAATTCAAATATCCACTTAATTTTTAATTTTGGCGATTTAAATAAATTTGAACTTTTTGCGATAGAAATGCTACAGCCTCTTTAATTTCTTCAACAAAAACGTGGACATCACAACCCTTACCAAAATTGACCATGGTTTTATCGTAGTAAAACTGCTTTATTTTATTTTGTTTGATTTCTGAATTCTTGAGCCCATAAAATCAATCAGACAACTAAAATCATAGCCATAGGTAACTGTCTAGAGCTTCAGTTGTAATTTATAAATGATACAATTGAATTACAATTTGTTTATTTACTTTTATATTTGATTAATGTTCTATTTTGGCCCCTTATAGTAGATTTTTTTTTTTTTTTGGGGGGGGGTAACATCAACACCACCCTGAATGCCCACCCTGAAATCATATCACCATTAAATGCATGTCGTCAGGAAATAAGTGAGTTATGCAGCTGATGCTATAAAGTTTTGTACCCCTGTCAGGCTGCAGGTGAATTTGATGTTTTGACCTTTTGGCTTATTTACAGATAGAAACTAGAGCTGTCAGGGTTAGTGCGATAAAACCACAGATCAGGCCAAACACAGGAAGTTACGCCTTTTCTAGCTTCCTTATTAATATAAATGCGGCCTGGTCCAGAAGTCTCTTAAAGGGATAGTTCACCCAAAAAGTTACTCGCCAAATTCTGCAGAAAAAAGAGATTTTGAAAAAGATTCAAGCTGTTTTGTCCGTACAATAAATGTCAGTGGGGTCCAAAACAAG
>NW_015536497.1:974856-989966 GCF_001515605.1 Sinocyclocheilus anshuiensis | reverse complement strand
CCGATTGACTCCTATTGTATGGACAAACAAACTCTGAGACGTTTTTAAAAAAATGTTCTTTTGCATTTCACAGTAAGTCATACAGATTTTGAAATGACGTGGGCTAGTAAATAATGATTAAAATTTTTGGATAAACTATCCATTTAAGATTACAAAAACCAACTCAGTTTTGTTTCAAATGTATTTTTGAGGGCATTTAGACTTTTAATGGTTGGACAGCTATGCAGTGAGCAAGTGGGTGTATTTTTATTCTCGTAAACCGATCTCCTTTTAACTGGGCCTTCATTGGGTTGGGTTTTGACATCATCAAGGGTTGTGTACACCATGAGTGTAGTACGGTCGCCTCACTGCTGAGTAAATACATATTTTTTGGTACTTTGGTAGTAAAATCCCACTCCTGTCCTGAGGGCCTCATTTTCACATGCAAATGTGCCATACTGAGAGGTTACACACTTTCTCTGCCATCGCCGCAGAAGGGTGAACTCAACCCTCCAACCAGATAATAGCCCTGTTACAGCTTTAGTTAAAATAGGCAAATGAGCAGGTGTCCTTCCTTTATTCTATCAGGCATGAAAGATTCGTCGTCTTTCTCTTCCTCATACTGGCATACAACAAGAACAACACCCTCTGATGGTTTCTGCCTGAACAGACCCCAAAATCATCAAAAAAACTGTTGATTTTGTAAACCCAAACCGATTCTTTGCTCCTAATTCCACCATTGGAGTCCCTGGATGGTTCCTAGTCATTTGAGCTTGAAGCATTGTGGTCTCTCATGCCTGTGGCCCCAGCACTGAAAGCCATGGCCATTGGCCAGACCCACATTCTTCTGGAGAGCGAGCCGTGCCAACCTGGCTTGTGACCCTGGCGGAGAGGATTCCATATCGATGCCAACAGCTGGCCTTCTACCCCACCCCGACTTCAGGACGTAACTTCCTAACCCCTCTTAAACTGGTTTAAATGTTGTGGAATTCCTGCAACTGAAAATAGCTTGAGGCTCAAGGGGTTGCAGAGCGATTCTAGCAGGCATTTTGTTGCATGCATGCTCACCCATGCACATGGTGTCTGAATGTAAAATCCCAGCCCCCAAGTTGTCGAGGGTTTATTTAAGCTGTCTTCTCCATGACGGCAAGGGCTTCGTGTCTTCTTGACAAGGCCTGTGCGTGTTGGTTGGGGGAAGGGACGGGACCAGCTGTGGCCATGTTTGTTCTGATAACCCACATAGCTTTGTGGGAGAGTCCCAATTCCTGACCAATAACGGCAACTGTTATTACCATGCATATGTTTCGCTTTTAGTTTCTGGCAGTCAGCTTGGCATTTCATTTTTCAGGCAACCTCGTAACTTGCGAACTGTATGTTTTCAGTTGTCATCATGAATTGAGTAATAACTTGTCGTCTTGCAACCATGAAGTTTCACAAATCAATTTAATTTGCCTGTATTCAGGGAAAGACGTTAAAGTAAACCGGCCGACGTCATTCGTCAACTCATTCACACCTGTCAAGAAAAGTTCAGAAAGTCATGAACTCACGGTATACTGAGGTTAAGGTTAGGGTTTGCACTGACATTGTTTAGGAAAAAAATCAGGCGTTGTTTTTTAAGCTTTGTGGTGCTTAGTATTAAAGATTAGCACAGTCATCCCTCACTGTTTGTGCTATGGACAAGAGTGATATGATATGACTTCAAATTGTGTGGCTTATTGTATGCTTTATGGTTGGTGGACAATAAAACAGAAGAAAATGGTCATGTTGACTTACAAAAAATAGGCTAAAAAGAGACTTGGGAGTGGGTTCTTTTTAGCAAGCATTTAGCAACTGTTCAGAACACCTTAGCAACTGTAGCATTCCCTGCAACCACCTAAAACACCCTAGCATCATTGCAGAGAGTTTTGCAAAGGCAAGCACTAGGAATGTTCAAAACTGCATATTTTTCCAACAGCTAGTTTTAAAATCTGGAATAATTAGGCTGGTTTCAGGTTCTGAAAATGTAATAATCTAGTTTTACAAACATACTTTGAGTTACTTTTGATGGAAGCCTGAAAAGTGGAATGTTAAGAAACTCTTGGGTTGATATATTATTATTTCGAGTAACACCGTAACAAATTTTTCTGCATTTGGTTCCGTACTTTTATCACATACCATCTGGCTTTGAAATTGTGGAGGAGCTGCGCTTCCTTAACTTGGAGACAACCTCGGTCAACAGATGCTGTGATAGACTCTGAGACCTCACCACACGGTTATCAACTGCACAGTCGTGGCTGTAAACATGCTGCTGTAAATTTAGACATTTGTTGCAATGCTCTATCGGATGGTTCCAAATCAATATGTGATCTGAATTGCTCTGGCACAAAACTCTAATCCATTTTGTACAGTCAAAATGGCTTAAAAACCTGTATAATGTTGTCTTGGATGTACATATTATTTCTCTAATGTATGAAATGTCTGCCAGCAGGGTTTCCCTGTGACTAACAAGACTAAAAAGTCAGTCCTCCTTTCTCCTCTTTCCCGCAGCAGTGCCGTACCCTCCCACGACGCGGCTCACCATGAAAGAGCTGTATGAGGACGGCAAGCCCAAGGTGGAGCTTTTGAAGAGCCACCTGGTGAAAGAGGGCCGCCTGGAGGAAGATGCGGCCCTACGCATCATCAATGACGGCGCCAACATCCTCCGCCACGAGAAATGCATGCTGGAAGTGGAGGCCCCCATCACAGGTAGGCTGTTGCTCACTTGATGACTCGCTGTGCGGCGAATCTATAGACCTGTCGTGATTCACAACCAGCTTCTACATCCAGGATGTGGTTCTCACAGGATCTTCGCTACACCTAATGCCGTAGGATCACAGAAAAACATGATGCCCACTGGCGATGGTACTCGCCCACATGCTTTCTCATAAATTAGTTATTTTGTTAGTTTACAGCGATACAGTTTTTCTCATAGAGAACGTTATCTAAGACCAATAAAAGTACCCTCAAGGTTTTGCGGTTACTTGATCGGGCATCTCTGATATCCTACTTAATCTTTAGTTTTAGTCCTGACCCCGACATAATCGTCAAGTCAGCGAGAAGAGTGTGATTATTTTCATACGGAGCTAGTCTTCCACAGCAACCCCTAATGTGGTTGCTCTGTAAAGGTCAGAGAAACAGTTGCATCCTAGACTCTCTCTCACACACCCCCACACTTTAATTCCCCAGCGGAGGCCACAGGAAACGCCCAGCACTCGCCATACACTCGGGCAAACACACAAACAGGTGTGTGGATATAAATGGGCATGTCTATCTACATCTTTCCCCCCGCAACCCACCTTTGCACTCTCTCATGTTTTTCAAAACACACACTATGTGCATGATAATTGGCTTGCAAGAGAAAACCGAAGAGATTGTGGCATGAATAATTGAGATGGTGTTTCTGCCTACAACTTTTTACCTTGTGGAGGTTTAAGCGGAAATGGGGTTGGTTTGGCCACATCCTGTTTGTGGCGACCACTATTGATCTGTTTCACTCAGCCGTTTTGAGTGGGCCTAGTATTTGTGCTCTTCCGTTTTAGTGGTTTTAATATTTGTGCACCCTCAGTTGCTCAAATCCGAAGATTTCTGCACCCATTTTTTGCCTCCATCTTAAGCTCATAAAGATATGTCCTTGACCTTCTTGTGTGTACACAATGTCTGATATTTCTTCTTTTTTTTTTTTTCCCGCAGTGTTCTCCAGTGTTTTTGTTTTGGCCACAATGACGTCACACTGTTTTTGTTGTTTCATCTTCAGGTGTTTTTCTTAATGTGTTTTGTCTCCGTCTACAGTGTGCGGAGATGTCCATGGGCAGTTTTTTGACCTGATGAAGCTCTTTGAGGTGGGGGGTTCCCCACACAACACACGCTATCTATTTTTGGGAGACTATGTGGATCGAGGCTATTTCAGTATTGAGGTGAGTGTAATTGTAATGTTCACAAGTTATGTAAAATAGGGTTAAGTGGTAAACAACAGTGTTTCTATAATGCCTAAACAAATATAATTAAAGGAATACTATAGATTCAATGCATATTAAGCTCTCAATACATCATTACATATTAAGATCAGCAGTATAAGGAGCATGTTGTTGATTACCATAGAAAATAATTTAAACTTTCTCCTCGGTTCACAAAAATTGTGTGTACAGTAATGCACTTACAATAGAAGTCTATGGAGCAAAACATTGTACATGGAAAAACATCAAGATATGCACATTTTATTGAACATACAGCCACAAGAATTTATATTTATAGCTGCTAACATGAGACTAGTGTGATCTTTCAACTCCTTTCATACCATGTTCTGGGGATATATGGTAATTTTCGCAATTGTGAAGGGTTATTTGGAGAAAACTCAACATACAGAAGTTACATCCTTAGATGTTCTTCTCCTGCTAACAGTAAAGTATGGTATTTATAATAAAGTACAGACTTTGCAACTTGCCCTTTTGTAATAAAAAAATTATAATCAACATAACCACATTAACAAACATATAGCTTCCCATTTCTGCTTTTAAACTGTCCAGAATGTCTTGCCTTACAGACCTCCATTATGAGTGTTGTAGTGTATAGAATTGTATTTGATTTGTATTAACTAGTGGACAGAACCTTAGTTTCTGTGATAATCGACAGCATGCCATAGTGATGCGCTGAAAATTTGCCAACCAAAAATATTTTGTCAATGCCAAAAAATTAATTTTCAAATTTGAATTTGATGTTTAATTAGCACTTCTCAGATGATGCACTTTGACCACATCATCGTCTATTTCTCGTATGCAATGTGGATAAGCTACAACAGGTAAACATGTCAGCAATGTGGATGCACTTCACAGTGACCAAAAATGTAGCAAAAAGTAGAAACAACTTTGTTCTTCTGAAATAGTGAGAGGTGGCTTGTTGCCGAAGAACTGTACTATGACTGGTTTCATTTATCACCTGGACAGCATGCCAAGTTCAATTACCCAAACTTAACTATCCAAACTTTAAATTTTTAATTTATCCAAAATATAAAGCTGAAAGTAATTTGTTTCTGTAAAAAAATTGTGCATCACTAGCATGCCACAAAAGTTGTCAATAGAGCCAAATCTGTTTTGAATCCAGAACATTTTTTTAAAGAGGCTAGTTTTGTTTTAAATCTCTTTATAATCGCTATACAAGATCTTTTGAAACTTCAAGGCTTTTTGAATACATCTTTGCCGAATGAACACATCTCGCTCATTTTATTTAGACACTTGAGATGTTCACATTTAATATAACTTGGCCCTCAGAGGATGCCATGTGGCAGTGCTATTCAAACAGCCTCTGTTGTACCAGCATGCATTGTGATGATGCAATCAGCATGTCACCTTTGTCTGTAAAGCAGCCACAATGATGAAGCAGATGGCATTAAAGGATTATTGATCCCGCCATCCTGCAGGCAAGAGAATGCGCTTCTCAACATCCAAGTTCCGTGTAAATTGTTAAAGAAAACTTCTGGTCCGGTTTATCAGCTGGCGTCTTTTATATCGTTGGCCTTGATGTCTGATGTCACTCTGAATGGGCAAGCACAAGTCCTCAAAAAGCTTCCACCTCTGCGCCGCGCTTTGGTTGCAAAGTTCAGGGGCGGGAGAAATGTCATGGTTAAAAGAAGCGGCGTAAGAGAGCGGACACACCGCTGCTCAATACCATCAAACACAGCTGAGGGTCCAGGGCCACCGGCCACCTGAGACGCATAGAAAGAAAGCGTGTGTGTTTCACAACAAAGTCCACGCTTAGTTTCTACTCCCTGCCTGGACATCACAAACCACAAAGGACTGAACTTCAGTCATCCTCCACACCACCTGCTAATGCCCTCTGACTGGGACGCTGCAGTCATCAAACGCTTGCGTAGGTTACACCACCAGACTTTGCCCCACCCTGACACCCAGACCTATGTGGAGAACGCTTCATTTTCAGTGTTTCTCTCAGTTCAGGGCTTGATGAAATGGCCACTGCTGCTGGGCCTCTTTAAAGATCACTGTAACCTAAACGCAGACTATCCTTCCTGAAAGGATGGAGAATGAATTGTGTATTCTGCAGATTAACACTGAAATCCTGTTCACTGTTACGCAGTGGTGTTCTGTGGATAATCTGACCATGTGCGACCTGTATAGCCTTGCGGGTGTTTAATGGGATAGTGGCGATGAGCTAATGGTGCACGCAGAGTGACTGACAAGTTAAGATTTGAAGCGAACATTAATTTAGGCAACTTTAACTTTAGGCACTTTAGTTACACCGTTTCAGGGCTTGGGGTTGAGAGATAATATCAGAAGTGGATGTGAAAAGATTGAAATCATAGTCTTGCTTAGCACAGCAAAGTGCTCTCTGTCTGCCCAGATGTGTTTGTGGTTCAGCATGTTTGGATTGTACATCAGCTTCAGTTTCTGAAGTTCTTATCTGCCACTAGTAGACTAAGGTTCTGTTCGCAGTGGGATGCTAGCTTTACTAAAAAAGGTACACTACAGTCCAAAAGTTTGGGGTCAGTAAGATTTGTAATGTTTTTAAGAGGAGTCTCTTATGCTCACCAAGACTGCATTTATTTGAACAAAAATACTGTAAAAACAGTAATATTGTAAAATATTATAACGATTCAAAATAACTATTCTGTTTTAATATATATATTGTAAAATGTAATTTATTCCTGTGATGCAAAGACGAATTTTCAGCATCATTACTACAGTCTCAAGTGTCACATGATCCTTCAGAAAGCATTCTAATATTTTGGTTTCTTATCATTGTCAATGTTGAAAAAAGTTGTGCTGCTTAATCTTTATGTGGGAACCGTGATTCTTTGAATAGAAAGTTCAAAAGAGCAGCATTTATTTTGAAATCGAAATCTGCTGTAACATAACAAATATCTTTACTCTCACTTTTGAACAATTTAAGGCATCCTTGCATAAAAGTATTCGTTAAAGAAAAAAAAAAACACTGACCATAAACTGTTGACATCAGTCAGTGTGTATGTCAAGAATTTGTTACCCACAAAAAAAGTATTTTTAGCAATATATATTTATTTGCCTAGATGTGTTTTTATAATGTTTTTCATTAAATGTTCATTTACTTCAGTGACAAGTGTAAATCAACAGAACATCACAGAAAACGATGAGTATTGGTCCAGTTGTCATAATACAAAATAATAATAATTAAAAATTTTAAACAAAAACAATTGCATCCAGTCCAGTTTTGTGTAAAAATGTGTAAACTCTTAGTCCTATAAAATGAGTTCAGAAATGTAAAATATATATATATATTTGATATGAGACATTTGAAATGGAAAGACGAGTCAGCCCCATTGCTCACAGGTTGCTTGTTTATAGCCAAGTGGCCGTAGTGGCCGTAGTGGCAAATGAAGTCAGTAATTAAAGTATCCCATGCTTAAAGAAAAATTGCATACCGTATATGCTAGTGTGCTGTTATGATACAATGATTTTCATTTTTAAGTGATCTATTCCTTTAATAAAATATCAGAGTAATGGAGGTATAATCCTCTTAAACACTGAACCTGCTGTGTCGTGGCCTTCCAGCATATTAGTTTGAGCTGAATCAGAACGCTAATGATTGTGTTCAGCAGTATTGTGTTTGTTTAGGTTTCACTGAACATATTTTTTTCATATCCACTTGGATATCAGTCTATTTAACACGTGGTCCATACTGATGTTTAGGGCTGGATAACTGCAGCTACCTTATAATGTGAAATGCATTGTGATGCGTATGTTACAATTCAATACACAGTCATTCATCACGTTTTCATAGTTGAATCAAGGGCACTAAATGTACAAGGCAGTTCTAGTCTGCAGGATGTGTAGTTTAGTGCTTCAGAAACAACTCTGATCACACTGAGAAAAATTGGTTTCAGAGTTTCAGATTTTCAGTTTTTCATTATTTGAGCTGTAGTGAATATGAATATACACACACACACACAAAACTGAAGTATCAATGCAATTGTGAGAAACAGAATAGCGATATATGATAATATTGCTATTGTGTGTTGTGTATTTTTATGAAATGCTTTTTCTGTTTGCATCTGCAGTGTGTGCTCTATCTGTGGGCCTTGAAGATTAACCATCCGACCACCCTCTTCCTCCTCAGAGGCAACCACGAGTGTCGGCATCTCACGGAGTACTTCACCTTTAAACAAGAATGTAAGCTCAGCTCTTTAGAAACTCGGAACATGTGTGTGTGTGTAAACGTTATCAAGAGAATGAAATGAGATTTTGCCACATTCTATCATTCAAGTCTGTCATGGCAATTTTTTCCCCATTACTATCGTGGCATCCCGAGAGAGATCATGTCATGGGAGTATTGGATGACGGGCCGCAGGCACAGAGCTCAATCACATCCCTCAGCACTCGTCAGGGCTCTTCACTCCCCACTTAGATTTACATCAGCCATCAACCCAGTCATGACACATTCTGACAGCTAACTGAAACCCTCACATCGAACGGCTGCCTGCTTTCCACCAGCAGCTGATGATCAGCAGACCCACACAGAATCTGTGCAAAATTGTAACACCCATCATTCATGCAGTTATATAAATCCCTCGTTGACTTGTTTATTAAATATTTTGGCTAATATAACTGTGCTTCCAGCAGTCACTATGTAGTTTTCTCAGCCCTCATTTTTACGATGTTACATTTTACTATGATTAAAGTGTCTGGTTTATTATTATTATTATTTAATCACTGAAAAACTGTTATTTTGGACAGTTTATTTTACACATTCGCTATATATATAGCATAGCTAATACAATGCAAATAATAGCTTTTTTTAATTTGTGTTTTTAGTCTTCAGTTTGCACACTGTTTGGAGGAGAACATTGGGCAAGATTTATAATTTTTGCAAATAAATACATTCAAAATCATCTAAATGTTAAAATTCAAACGTGGCCAGGACGTACAATTTTTAGAAATTAACATACATTTTATATACCTTATATTTTGATTTTGTGTAATTAGAATTTTTAGAAATTTGAATTTATATATACATTTCATTTAATTTAAATGGTATTTTTTTATATGTTTGTGTGTGTGTGTGTGTGTGTGTGTGTATTATATATATATATGTATGTTTATGCAATACATTGCAGAAAATAAGATTTTTGTTTAATCTGATCAATTAAATATTTATAGATATCTATTTTTAAATATCTACAGTTTGCAACTCACAATTAGTTTGATAATTTATCAGTCCAATTTAATTAACAAAACCTTCAATTAATGTCAACAAAACAAATGGATCTGAGGTTCTGCACCAAAAACTCTCCAATCAAAACTCACTAATTTAGCCAATCAGGAACCACCCAATGGCATTTCAGTTTGGATCAGCAGAAACTTGGCTGTTAATGCGTTTATTCAGCCTAGATCAAGGCTGGCTGTTTCTCCGTCCAGCTATAATCAAAGAGCCTTTGATAATGATGTGCTACTTCACCACTTGTTGGCTCATTGCAGTGTTGTTTTTTGCTCATCACGAGGCAGCCTGTTTCTCATCTGTCAGTGCTGCTGTTTACAATACGCTGCACGGCTGGCCCGTTCTAAAATGTCAGGATTTAATGGGAGTATGCGGCCCTTGTTTCACATGTAACCTGTCTCAGGCCTCAGCCTCCTTCAATCAGCCTCCCGCCGCGCTGGTTTCCTCAGTTCATCCCAATTAGCACACGGGTCTGCTGCAACATCACCTAACAAGGCATGCAACATCCTCCTCCTCCTCCATCTCTTCCTCCAGCCTTGGAAAGTTGGCAAGCCTCGGTCTGCCCTCACCCACCCAGCATTACTGCGATATGTCAAATGGACAGTGTGACAGCCTTGGCTTGAAAAGCTCATTCACTCCGCTTGCGCCTGTTTGGAAGTACAATGGTGTTTTTATTGTGGTTCTCTCATCGCAGGCAAGATTAAGTACTCGGAGCGCGTGTATGATTCCTGCATGGAGGCCTTTGACTGCCTTCCCCTGGCCGCTCTGCTCAACCAGCAGTTCCTGTGCGTTCACGGAGGCCTGTCCCCCGAGATCACCTGCCTCGACGACATCCGGAAAGTAAGTAAGATGTTGGGCATCGCTGACAGTCCTATGCTGTTGCATTGTGTGTGCGACATTCATGACAGGACAGTATTGGAAGGTGCTGAATTTGTTATGGAGGCGATGCTTGTTTCACTATTGTGATGATTCTTTAAAGGGGATGAATTTAGACATGCAACTTCTCAGAGGGAGTTGTACCGCTAAATCACAGCAAGATGTCAACATGCTGAAAACCTCTCTGAGAAGTTACATCTTTAAACTGATCTCCTTTTAAATCACTGCTGCTATTATTATTAATAATAATAATAATAATAATAAAGTAACTATTTTAAATGTAATAAAAAAATACAAATATATTAAAGTGTCTTAATATTATTATTTAATTTTATAATAATTATGCTAAACTAACATTTCTCTCTATTTTTTGTAATTATATAATAATAATAGTAATTTTTGTAATTATTATTTAAATTAAACATGTAATTATTTTGGGATATTAATAATTAGTTTAGTTTAGCTTAGTTTATTTATATATCATAATAAAACAACAGTTGCTGACCATTGTGCTGTACAAAAATTGTAAAACCAAAATAAAAAAACACCAATCAAAACAGCATACAAAAACATAGCTCGGTCTCCCTTTCTTTTTAATCGTTATCTAGGAACCTTCAGCAGTTTCTGATTTGATGACCTTTAACATCTAGCAGATATGTTAACAGTCACAATTTCAGATAAATAAGAATGTGCCAGCCCATTTAAGACTTAAAATAAAAAATCTTTAGTTGCAACCAACGCAGAGAGAGTAAGACAGGGGTAATGTGCTTATATTTACGTGTGCCAGTAAGAAGTCTAGCAGCTGCATTTTGGACTATTTGCAAGCTGTTCATATAGGATTGACCAATACCTATATAGTTTGAATTGCAGTAGTCTAGATGAGAAAATATAAATACATGTATTACTCTCTCGAACTCAGCATGGGTTAAAAAGTTTTCAACTTTGGCCAGTATTCTCAGATGGAAAAAACATGATTTGACTACTGCATTTACCTGCTTATTAAATAACAGGGCAGAGTCAAAGACAACAAAAAGTTTTTAACAGATGGCTTTACATAAGCAGCTAAGCTGCCCAACACTTGATTTAACCTGCTAGAGACCGCTAAAGTTCCAAACAAATGCCTCAGTCTTACTCTCGTTTAAGAAATCTTTGGACATCCATGTCTTAATGTCTGACAAACAGGCAATTAAAGCATACAGTTCAGCATTGTCATTATGCTTGATGGGCACATATATTTGAGTGTCGTCTGCATAAAAATGAAATAATACTATTTTCTAAAAATTGAGCCCAAAGGGAGCATATAAAAAGAAAACAAAATGGGGGCAAGAATAGGTCCTTGTGGAACCCCGCAGGTGCTTTGGAGGATAGACATCCATTTATAGAACAGAAAAAGTTATATTGTTCAAATAGGATTTGAACCAGTTCAGTGCATGACCTTTAATACCCACACAGTGATCAAGATGAGAAATAAGAATATCATGATCGACCGTATCAGAGGCCTCACTCAAATGCAACAGCAGAAGTATTACAGAGGTCCCAGAATCAACAGATAATAAAATATAATTTGACACTCTTAAAAGAGCTGATTCTGTACTGTGATGTTTCCTAATACCTGACTGAAAAGTTTCAAAGACTCCATTTGACTCTTAAAAAATGTAATAATTGGACAGAAACTACCTTCTCAAGGATTTTAGAAATAAAAGGTCATTTAGAAATTGGCCTAAAATTCGAGAGAACTGTCACATCACGGTTAGATTTTTTTTTCAACAGAGGTTTAACAGTAGCATGCTTTAAATATTCTGGAACAAATCTTACAGAAAGACTCTGTTGGAAACTTTTTCCTCGTCGAAGCAGAGACCAGGAGACATGTTTGTGCACAAGTGAGTCCTGGAATGCAGCCATCTTCTGTGTTCGTGGTAGGAGCTGAATCACTTAAAAGTACTGGAGTGGATTTCAAGTTTTCTCTGACTGCAGGTAGGGCATAAGGTGCAAAGGTGCACCTGCCATTAAACTTGGCCGGTAGTACGTGAGTCATTTCTCCTTCATCCTCTAACACAACTTCAGTCATTGCAGACATCATACATGAGGATGGGTTCGTGACTGACGCACGCTGTAAAACAATGTTCGTGGCTGTGAGGGTTGTTAACCAATTTCCCCAACGAGAGGAGGTGACAGAAGTGACTTTTGCTTGATTCATTAGTGCGGACACTGCATGAGGGCATCTTACGTTTACAGTCTGTCTGTTAGCCAGTTTTGTAGGAATTACTGTAATTACTGCACCTGTATCAAGCAAAAAGTCAATCTCTTTCTCTTGTATGCTACCTTTCACAAAAAAGTTTTTGTCATTGTGATGGATTACAGGGGAAATTAAGCACTCACAGCCCTAACAGTTAACACCTGAGCAAGCTGCTCTAACAGTTCGGTGAAGTGGGGAGGGGCTGCTTCAAAGTAGTGAGTAGACTGAGTAGGAGCTGAGTAAAGCTGTTGGTTGTACAGAAAGATTCAGTCTGGAACTTAGTCAGATCTTTGTTGAGCTTGAAGTTTCAATCTGGATTCAGGTGAGGAGCTCTATCCGGGTCACGGTACCAAAACTGTTGGAAACTTTTTCCTCATCGAAGCAGAGACCAGGACACGTTGGGATATATTTCATACAGAAGTCACTCTTTATTGAGGACTCGAGCGTCGCTGCAGTCATCCAAGTCTGACTATAGCTCAGCACAGTAGAGTTTATACCTTTCAAGGGGGAGGGATACATAGAGGTGGAGACAATCTAAACAAAGCATGCAAATGCAATACAGGAATCAGCCCGTTACCGGAATTTCTCCATCCCTGATCTCATCAGCATAACAGTGTCATTCAAATGCATAGGTGCTAATCCAATCAGTCTGACAGTACTATTCCAATCAGCATAACTACTCAAAGACTGGGACAGAGGCACCAAGAGCCATTACAAACAAAAGGTGATCGTCTCAGTAATCTGGTTCATTTTACTAACAATAGGAGAACAGGAACAGACAGGAACCTTTTGCTACACTTTGCTTAAGATAATCATTTGTCTGATGTAATTTACCTTAAATGCTAAATACAATGTACTTCACCTTAGTTTTTCATGTGATGCTATGTCAGAACATAGGATCAGCATATTTAAAACAGATTCTTAAATTTGTAATCCCACAACTCTTATTCATTATTGATAGAATACAGGGCCCAGTGACATCAAAAACCTGAATAAGTTGCTAGGCGAGCTGGAATAATGTCAGTTACAGATGTGGTTAGTTTTAACTTAGTAACCAGTTCATGAAGAGAGTCTATGGAGATAGTTTCAAAGGCATTAAAATATCAAGTACAAACCAGAAAAGAGGAGGGATCATAGTTTATGGGGATAATAGTAATAGTTTAACATGTCTTTTAAAAAGTATTACAGATATGTGTAAGCACATTTGGATAAAACACTTTTTGGTCTATTTGTTTTCAGACCATAAAATGATTGTATTTAGTTATTTCCTTGTTAATATGTGCTTGGATAAGATGATGGTTTGCTCAGTGCTTTCAGTAATCACTTTAATGTCATTAAAAATCTGTCACTGATTTGAAAATTTTAAGCAGATGCGAATAGATTGAATTTGTTTTGTTGCAGTGACAGATAAGATGGTGCTGGAGAACAGAAATGCTTTTTTTTGTTTAGTTCTGATTGTTTGTTTTACGCTTGTGCTGCAGTTAGACAGGTTTAAAGAGCCGCCAGCTTTCGGGCCGATGTGCGACCTGCTGTGGTCTGACCCTGGCGAGGACTACGGCAGCGAAAAGAGCTCGGAGCACTTTTGTCACAACAGTGTGAGAGGATGTTCCTATTTCTACAGGTACTCCAGCTGACAGTCTGCCCACATGCACATTTGTTTGATAGCTGCCTACTCAGTCCATGTTCAGTCGCACCTCTCAGTGTTAGTAATGCCGTTTTGACTGATGGACTGCTGGAATCGCTAATTACACCTCTCTCCGTCTCTAACAGTTACCCTGCAGTATGTGACTTTCTGATGAATAACAACTTGTTGTCAGTTATAAGAGCACATGAAGCCCAAGATGCAGGGCGAGTACACTGCACACCACACTCATAAACCAGACTGCTCTAAACTGAATGTAAATAGCTCTCTTACTGACAATTTCTGCCCCAATTTCACTGACCCCCTTAGGTATCGAATGTACAGAAAAAGTCAGACGACAGGCTTCCCCTCTTTATTCACAATTTTCTCTGCACCAAACTACTTAGATGTGTATAACAATAAAGGTAAGAGCTCTCAAGACTAGTTTTGAGCCTGTGCCATTGTGCTGAGCTGTTTAATTTTTGGCCTTATGCTATTTGGCCTTATGCAATTTCAGCAAATATCATAATACATATAATATAAATTCATGAAGTCAGGATATACATAGCAAATTTTTTTGCTCAGATTCGATTACAAATTTAAAGTCTCTCAAAATCAGAACAGGCTTTCTGATTTGTTTTTTTTCTTCTTTCACCCCTCAAGCTGCTGTGTTGAAATACGAGAACAACGTCATGAACATCCGGCAGTTCAATTGCTCTCCTCACCCATACTGGCTGCCCAACTTCATGGACGTGTTCACGTGGTCACTGCCCTTCGTCGGGGAGAAAGGTAAAGAGCAAATGGGAATAGAATAATCTTTTTTTTTTTTTTACATTGATTTTGATACCCATCAGAAATGCATTTGCTAAATTATGGGATGTGGTTTTAGAAATGAGTTTTACTGTTCATCAATTCTGATTTGATGGTTTATTGATCAAGGAAATATTCAGACAGCATTCATTATCTGTACATAATGACCATATGCATTATGTTGAACACTATGAAGCATGCAATGTATACAGTTTTAAAGCATAAGTAGTGCTGGGCGGTATACCGGTTCATACCGAATGCCGGTGTTTATTTTTGTTATGATATGAATTTTTAAAATACCGCAATACCGGTGTATGTTGCTTAAACAACGTTCGGAACGCGACACTGTTTGAAAGGGGTCCCTTTTCA
>NW_015536497.1:963497-974711 GCF_001515605.1 Sinocyclocheilus anshuiensis | reverse complement strand
ATATTCACTCATCATGACAGTAAAATAGGGCATTCTAAGTCAATATACTGCAGTATTTCCTCTCTCAATCAGTAGAAAATATGGTTAACACCCGGTCATGCATGAAAAAAATACCGTCATGTACCATGAAACCAGTATAATTTTGAAAAATACCGTGATATAAATTTTTGGTCATACCGCCCAGCACTAAGCATAAGCATGTAATTAATAGTAGAAGTATGGTTTTTGAAAAGCATATGTTAAAGTTGATTTTCTCTCATGTGCTCGCAGTAACAGAGATGCTAGTCAACGTGTTAAACATCTGCTCAGATGATGAGCTCATGTCAGAGGGAGATGACACATGTGAAGGTAAGAACACGTAAAGCTGTTTTTCTGAACTTCTTGAGCTTCCTCTTATGGATGGGTCTGTGTTTGGAGGTTTTGCTGCATTGTAGTATTTTTTTTTAACCCCCAAATAAATTCAGTTAAGTTGAGCCCCACTGTGGTCTGAGGTTGGGGATATAAGCAAAAAGTTACACTACCGTTCAAAATTTTGGGGTCGGTAAGATGTTTTTAAAAGAAGTCTCTTATGTTCACCAAAGCTGTGTTTATTTGGAGAGAGAACAAAAAAACTAAATTCAGTAATATTGTGAAATATTACAGTTTCAATAACTGTTAATCTATCTGAATCATTCTAATATGATGATTTGCTGCTCAATAAATGTTTCTTATTATTAATGTTAAAAACAGTTGTGCTGGTTTTATGAAAACCATGATACATTATTTTTCAGGATTCTTTGTTGAATAGAAAATTCAAAAGAGCAGCATTTATTATAATCAATTTAAAGCATTCTTTCTGAATAAGTATTACATTTTGAATGGTAGTGTATTTCACAAAAATAAATTGTATACTATATACCACCTTGAAATGTCTATTCAGGAACTTCAATAATGATGTAATAAACATTTACTTCAATTAAAATGTAAAAAAATGTGCTTCGTTAACCTCATCACTTAAATGTCTCCTTTCTTCCCTTTCTTTTGTCTCCTCGATATGGATTTCAACTCTGTTAAATATATACCAGCATGCCCCTCTTCTCATCAAATAATAGTTCTCTGATTAGTGTGTATTAGTCCTCAGCGAATAACCCGTATATTTCTATTTAGGACACTATATTCTTGTGTGCAAGTTGCTTTAAATACAAACTCCACATTAATTGTGTGATTTAAATGGGCTTCCTGCTCTATTGTTCAACCTGTTTTATGGCTATATAACACTTCAGAGAAAGGAAGTGCATAAACGGGGCTTGTTTTATACTTCATGAATGCCTTCAAATCACGTTCTTTTTGTTATCAATTATTGGTGAATTATATGTATTGCCAGTGGTGGACAGTAACGAAGTAGTTTTACTTCGTTACTGTACTTACAGTGGGTACGGAAAGTATTCAGACCCCCTTAAATTTTTCACTCTTTGTTATATTGCAGCCATTTGCTAAAATCATTTAAGTTAATTACTTTTACTGGAGTAATATTTTATTATACGGATCTGTACTTTTACTCAAGTACTTGATTTGTGTACTTCGTCCACCTCTGTGTATTGCTAACCGTCTAACCAAACATGCATTGCCCTTAGTGGCTTACCTGAGCTGAGACAACCTGTATTTCCATTCAGTCACTTCAGTAATTTAAAAAGTATTACTGTTCTTAACGCAAGAGCCATGAAGTACAGTGATGCCTCTTCTGCTGTAATGAAACCAGATGAACCCGTTCTGAACGCCCCCACTCCACTTCTGAGGAGCTGTCAGGAAGGAATACAGTGTCCCATTTACTGGTCTTGATGCCCATTTGATTTGTCCTTCTTTTTTTTCTTTTTTTTTTTGAATGGTGCATAATTATAACTTGGCCTGACACACTTCCTCTCTGTGTCTGTGAGCCTTTGAGTTTTGAAATGAGGTTTATTTATTCTTTATGGGAGTTCCGGATGAAATGGCTCATTTGATCTGGAGTATGTATGACTCTTGCCATCAGATAGGATTAGTGTGCAGGTAATGATGTTGATTATCTTTTGTTCTGTATAAAAGTAGTTCATAAAATGTACAAGGTTTCAAGTTGACAAATATACAGCAAAATTATTCCCATCAATAAAACGATACCCTAACATTCCCTCACTCTGTTTTTCTTTTGCTCTGTCCCTCCCAATTTGTGCATGTTTATGGCAGGTGGCACCCCGGCAGTCCGCAAGGAGGCACTCACTTTGTTTCTGTCCCGCCTCATCCCGCATCTCTGCCTCTCTCACGGTGCAGCACACCCATCATCGACTTGATCGAAAGTGATATCGTTTAAAGAGGGGGGAGATTTTACAAGGGTTTGGTCATGAAGGGGATTTCAGTCAACACGTTTCAGATTTTCTGTCCCGACGGACTTTAAAAACTTCCAAGCACCGCTGAGATTGTAGCAAGTGCCAAGGAGCTGCTGTGGGTGGTGCTTTCACAGTGAGAGGGGCTCCTGTGAGCTTATGACTATGACGCAATATGACCCAATTTAACCAGCGCCTGTCGGTGTGATATGCTGCTTCTCCCTGCCTTCACTGTAAAAACTCATCGGCCTGCTGCATCCTGTTGCCCTCCTACTAACAACCACATTAACATGGTCAGGTTTGTTTTTGATGAAAGTAGGTGAATTTAAATTTGGTATGATTCAGAATGTTGTATAATATATAACATGCTGCACATACTAGGGGTTCGGGATTTGAACAGATCTGTAACCCTAAAGGTGCAGTCATATTAGTGAAATTTCAGCAAAAAAGGCTCATGTTCTGTTTTCAAAAGTGTAGCAATGTTTGAAGTACTGCACAGAAGTCACTTTTAAACCAAGCAACTTTCTGTTTATCAGCGTGGCGAGTTCTGCTTGGGCAACCTTTTTTTCCCCTCTCACATGAAAGTTCTGATCTTGTGGGTTCCTATTTAAAAATTTAAAATTCCTCAAAGCAGCAGTAAATGTGACTGCACCTTAGCTTTGGTGTCTCTAACAATGTTTGTGTTGAAAGACTGATGCATCAAAATTGTGCTATTATTTTTCGGCGTGTTCAGACTTCAGGTTTTCAAGTCATATCTATAGTATCGTACAGACTTGAGGGTTGACCTCCAAAAGGGTTTGGGTTTGGCTAGGGTTTAATAAAGAGTATTTAAAATATTCCAAATATTGCATTATACCATTTTATTTTTTTACACACAGTGTTTCACACATTTATAGTTGAAATCTTTAATGTAGTTCAAAGGTTTGGGGTGAATTTTACATTGTTACTAACAAAAAAATCTTTCAAATAAATGATGTTCTTTTAAGCTTTCTATTCAAAGAATACTTAAAAAAGTATGGTAATATTAACAAAAATATACCGTTTTTAACGTTGATAAGAAATATTTTTTGAGCAGCAAATTAGCATATTAGAATGATTTCTGAAGGATCATTTGACTCTGAAGACTGGAGTAATGATGTTGAAAATTCAGCTTTGCATCACAGGAATAAATTAGATTTTAAAATATATTAAAATAGAAACGTTAATTTAGGTTTTAATCATATTTCACAATATTACTGTTTACTGCCTTGAACAAAAGAGACTTTAAAAATTATTAGTGGGAAATGCACTTCCAAGGAAATTTTAATACTTGGAGATCTGTGGCATTAAACATTTTTGGAAAGCCCATTTCTGTAGGTCATATGTCAAGGCACAATGAACTACAACGTGGTCTTATGATTGTAATGTGTTGGTGGTGCACTGGGGAGGGGATGTAAATAAAAGGATTCTTCAGTAGCTGAAAATAGAAATATAGCGACACATCGCTCAAAGCTGTCTTGCCGCTCATCTTCCGGTGATGGCCACAAATAAACTGCCATCATGCATACACGCTACATTGCTTGGCATTTTTTACAGAGAAACCCTCTCCTTTTTTGGCTATTGTATACCTTCAGCTTTAAAAATAGACTAGATCCATGTCAAGAGTAGTTCAGAAAGCCTTGCGTCTCAGATTCAAAAGCCCAGTTTCTCAAAAACAAACCTGACCAGGAAAAAACAAGTCTTGAAATCTGTTTATGTTCTGGATGAAGCAACTAAACTAACCTCTGTTTTTTTCCTGTGTGTCATGTGAAGCGTTCGGGCTGGTGTTGGGAGGGGAAGATGAATGATTGGGAAACAGGGAGTAAGGGGGGAAGCCAGAGACTGGGGTGTGAGCAGACCACAGCATGAGACTGAATCTTTGTTTTTATCAGTTTCACTTCCTGACCAAAAAGCACACAAATAAACTCCGATCTAGGCCTGTTTTTGCCTTTAATGTCAGGCTTGACGTGGGTACATCAGCGTTTCTGGTTAATGTTATCTATACTAGTCAAAGCTTTACTGTACACCCTCAACTTCTCTTTTTCTCGTCGCAGCTGGTTGATTGGCTGACTGGTATATTTAGCTTTATTTCAGCAACCTTTTTTGGCTGCTCTTTGGGGAAGGACAGCCCTCTGTAGTCATGCTACATTTAGTGACTGGAAATGTTAATATCTAATAAGTTAATGTTGGGATGTAGGGCTGCTTGATTTGGGGAAAAAAATTAATTGCTTTTTCTTTTTTTTTTTAATTAAGCTCCAACTATTCTGTGCTTTGTGATTTAAATATCAATATGACTATATAATAATAAAAATAATAAAAAGCTGCGCAAGGATACCAGTAACACCCAAAACAAAACCGAACTTTGTCATTGCTAAATGTCACTTCATAACCATTATCGTTAACTAACGTCCTGCTTCCATACTTCCAGCCATCCAAGGCTTCAACCCTCAACACAAGATCCAAAGCTTCGAGGAAGCACGCGGACTGGACCGGATAAACGAGCGAATGCCTCCACGCAAGGACACCATGCAGCCTGACGGCACTGCCAACTCCATCAACGCAGCCAATTCCCCCGACAAGAACGGCACCAACGCACAGGCGTAGTAACCCAGCAGCTACCCTAACGCTCTCCCTCATCCTTTCCTTTCTCTCTCTCTCTTTTTTTTCCTCTGTCTCTCCCTCTGTTTTCCTCTTATTCTCTCTCTTTTTGGTAGAGGTGATGCCCCCTACATGCAAAACTCTCCAGGACCATTTTGGGGAGATTCGCACAATACCATGAAGAGGACGTAGTAAAAAACAAACCATGGTTCTTATTTATTTACTGATATAGATGATAAGAAATGTAAGATCTGTAATGGTGGGAAAATTGAGATGAATGAATACGTACATGATGAATATTACAAGTGTATATAAAATACAGAATATATATATATAGACATAGCATTGGGGTGGTTAAGGTCATCTTAGATTCAGTAGTTTAAAAAAAAAAACAAAAAAAAAAAACAATCAATTTTGTAAATTTACGTTTATAAATTAGACTTCTTTCTGAAAATTTTTTTTTTTTTAACAACCAAGATTTGCTCAGCAGAATTTCTTTATCATTGTTTGTGCGCTTGGCAAAATAATTCTTGACCCAGCATAATTATATAGAATGCTTATTTGTGAATAATACCCAAAGCGAGTATGATAATTGTTGATGCAAAACAAAACAAAAAACATTTTGGTATTGAAACAATATGTGGAAAAATGCCTTCATAATGCCAATTATAGCTAAGATGAGTGCATTAATAACAAGTGTTGACACGTGTATATGTATAAGTACATTTTCAAGTGTTCCCTCAACCAAATGTCGTTTACTTTGTTTCGTTTGTTTTCTTTTTCCTGTTCATAACTCAAACTACACCAATTTGTAATTAAAAAGGTGAAAAAAGCAAAAACCATCCCAGAAGTTTCGCAAGATGGTTGGAGAAGCGATTATGTCTGCATGTTTTTGTTTACTTTCTCCATCCATTTTGTAGTCAGTCAAACTTGAATCGGCCTCTACCGTAATTTTGCACACTTTTAGACCTTTCGACGTTTTGCATATACCACAGTGGTTAAAGGCATGTTTTAACTGCCATGAATTAATGCTGACTTTATCCTATGATATTTATCCTATGATATGTGCGTTAAATGTGATTGGATGAGGTGGATGTTAAACATCTCAGAAAATGAGCATGCATGCCTTACATCTTGCGTCTCATCTCGGCTAAAGTAACGCATATGAAATTTGTGAAACCAAATTTTTTTCTATTGCTACTTTAAAAACCCATATAATTGTATTTCAATTTATGTACTTAATGTACCTATAATAGTTTGCATCAGCATTATCTTCAGCGCTAGTGTTTCTATAGCTGAGCTGTGCGCTCTTCTAAACGCCTGTATTCTCTAGAGTTGACCATTTTCCACGCATATGATTGACTGAAGCATCATCTTTGCATTTATCTGAAGCAAAGGAACGCTATTTTGATTGCTTTTACTGTACTGTGTGTTTTGAGAATTAAGGACATGATTTGCAAGAACTGTTTACCAAATCGTCTTTTCAAACCTTTTGTTTTCTGTACCATTATTGTTGCATAATAATCCGGTGACTGGAGATTTCGCTGCGCAAAGACTCAAACTTCTTGTGCGTTATACATTTGAGGTCATGTGCCATGCTAATAACTATTGCAAGAGTTCTGTGTGCAGGCATCGAGACTGTCGCTCACATGTATTTTCCATTCTTTTTTTTTCTTTTTTTTTTTAACGCTGCAAGCAGTTCAGGGTCTGTATTTCTTGCGCAATACTTTACATGGTGCACATCTTAAAACAAGACTTGGCGAGGGTAAACCTGCATGTTATCATCACTGTATTTAAAAGTAACTCATCCAAAGACAGTTCAGTGTTTTAATGTAATATATGGCTTTATTATTAACAAAAGAAAAAAACAACAACTGCTGATTGTATATGATCGTTGCCTCTTCATTTGCTTGAGAAGAGGCGAGCACTCAATCGGCGATGTATTCCTGTAGACACTGTAAAGAAAAAAACCCCGCCTCGGTTAAGTTACCGCTTTACTCTTTGCGATATAAAACACCTGAGAGAGGCCTACAACCTTTAACCGGTACCAAAAGATGATGAGAAGACATCATGACCACCTTTTCGTGTCCTCTTTTTAAGTGTTCGTCTTTTCAAGTTTTGTTTTATGTAATGAGCCTCTGCAAACTATTGTTTTGTTTAGTTTCCTTCATTTTTAATTTAAAAGGGGATATCTGGTGTGACAGAGTCAGAGGTTTCAGGTGGGAGGGTGGGTTTCGTTTGATATGGGAGAGGAATTGGGGCGTTTGGACCACTAACCCCATTTTAGGAGGGCTTCTGTTACTAATTCCAAACATATCTTGCAGAATCTACAGAAAATGTTTGACATTCTCCATTAAAAAAAAGAAAAACTAAAGTAAATATAAAAAAAATGTTGGGGGAAAAAAAAATGGTGTTGTTTCTTTATTTGTCTGTTTTGAAATGTGTGTTTTTGTAAATTGGACTGTTTCCAGATTCTTCACCCACTATATTGCATCTGCTTTTACCATTCAAGCTGCTGGTTGATGGCAGACTCGTGTTTTGTGAGACTGGCTTTGTCATTTTCTCTTCTTTATCCATGTCTGTGCTCGTCAAGGTTTCCTATGATTACGACGTTCACGTTTTGAACATTCTGTGCTTGAAGGACAGCTAGCGTATTGTTACCTGTCTGAACACAGCCCACACATACACACGCATGTCGGGCGAGGCTGAGATTGAATGATATTTGTGCTTGAGATGAAGAATGCACTGCAAGACAGTGTTAACTAAAACTATTCAAAATAAAATATTCGATGAAAAAGAAACTTAAACTTACATTTGAAATGTTGCCTAAGCGTCTAATTGAAATTAAATGTATATGCATGCATGTATGTTTAAACCTCATTTATTTTCTTTATTTTAATCTGATTCAATGTGGTATGTTCATGTTGTTTATGTCCTTAACAAGAGGTCATAATCTGAAAAGCTCAATTTTCAAGCCCGACGGTCTTGTTGAATGGCATTTTAGACTAGTTTTCTCAACTTCACACATACTCGTGTGAAGAATGTAGCTGAATACCAAATAAAATCACACTTCTGTTTTATTGAAAGGCCTTGAACTGAAGCACGCACCACAGAATATTTTAGAAGTGCCTGTTCGATGCGATTTTAAAAAGCCTGCTCGTTTCCAACCAAGCTGAAAAATTCCCAGAAATGCTAAAAGGATGAATGTCAGTTTCTTATTAGCTGTCAGCACATCATGTGGAACATGCAGTGAACGTCCTGCAGGAAAACAAACCACTCACCTCATTTTAAAAATAGATTTATTAACTGCTAGTTATTTTACCTAACCGCTCAACCCAGTTATAATTGCAATTATACACAAGTGTTTAATTAGTATGTTAAAACTATAAGCTCTTTTCATGTGAGGGTGAAAAATAACACAAATATGATAATGTGTAATTTAAATGTACTTTAGAGCCCATGAAGTCATTTTTACTGGATCGCTGAATTAATATTGGCTTATTTGACCTGATCTGTTTGTTGATGCAGCAGTCCTGTCAGAAACAAGTTTTCCAGTTACTTCCACTCTCTCTGGAGAATAATACTATGTATGAATCATGAATTTGATTGGAAATTAGATGCGCTCCTAAAAATAAAAGTTCTCTGTTGGTTTCTGTTGTACCATGAAGAACCTTTAACATCTATGGAATCTTTGTAAGGATTTTTACACTCTTGAAAACAAAGGTTCCAAAAGAGTTTTCATAGCGATGAAATAGAACAGGGGTGTCAAACTCAGTTCCTGGAGGGCCAGAGCCCTGCAGAGTTTAACTAAACACACCTGATCCAACTAATTAAGTACTTCAGGCTTATTTGAAAACTACATGGTATGTTTGTTGGACCAGGGTTGGAACAAAACCCTGCAGGGCTCCGGTCCATATTGAGTTTGACACCCCTGAAATAGAAGAACCTTTTTTGGTTTCTCAAAGAACCTTTCAGTGAATAGTTCCTACACGCACCACTTTTTAGTGTGAAGAACATTTTAATAAGCTGAAGAACCTTTTTCCACTTTAAAGAATCTTTTGTGGAATGGAAAGGTTCCTTGGATATTAAAGGGTCTTTGGCACCATCAATGCAGATAAAGAACCTTTATTTTCAAGAGTGTATGTTTAAAATGTTCTTCACACTAAAAAAAAAAAAAAAACGATTTGTAGCAGCTGTTCACTTAAAGGTTTTTTGGGGAACCATAAATGTTCTGTGGTATGCTGAAATGTATTTTTTTGTTTTTTTTGAGTTTAGTCATTAGAACTGTACAGATGCAGGCAGTTACTATAGAAAAACACATGGGTATAAACTATAGTGTGTTAACCCTTGTCCAAACTGGGCAAAAGCCCGTTTATGCTTGATTTCATTTGACAACTTGCAACTCTTGCATATTTCCTTCTGCATAATATATTTGCTTTTAATTGCATCAAAGAATATTTAAATATGACATCATGGTCAAGCATTTATACAGCATGTTTTTTTTTTCCCCTCAGACTTTTTCAACCTACATTTGAACAGTTACTAGTGTAAAAAAAAAAAGTTCAGTTAACTAGGTCATCTCTCTTCCATCATTTGCATAGCCTCAGGAGAACGAGATCAGCATTGATGCTGTATAATGGTGATGCTGGTGGTGTAGCAGTTTTAAGATATGAAGCCACATCTTTTACCTTTTGTTCTTTATTACAAAGGCAGCTGAGTGACTGCGAGTGATCTAGTATGTCCATCCTGCTGGTTTCTCTAAATACTCTTGAATTCGATTGGATTAGTCAGCAGTGAAACTCAAGCGAGTGGAGCGCGCCCTCTTTTTGAACTGAGGTGTTGCAGGGTCACAATGGTGGCTTTACAGTGCAGTTAACATCGCTTTCTGTAGGTACGTAGGTGGATTGGAATGGTAATTCAGGCTCGTTGCTGGTCAGGATTGTGGTCTTTTGTTGCTGTGAATTGCTTCACAAGCTCATTTTTTATAATCTGAAAGCACATTGTCCCTGTAGAGATGCTATTGTACAAACAACGAACTGGCTTATTTAATGTAAACCAGTCTCATCCATTATGCTCAATGAGAAATGAGATTATCTAATCCAATAGATGAAATACAGTCACCATGTTGAGGATTTAATCTGAGGGATCATTTATCTGTACCTGTAATAATACTTTTGTAATCTGATGGCAGCGGATGCTTTTAAAAATCTCTCTTCTATTCATGTCAGTCCATCATTTTCTCTAGCATTGTGGAGGCGAACACTACTCGGTAAATGAAAACTTTCTCTCTCTCTATTGGTAATGTGAAGGACGTGGTGATGTAGTGTGGTAGCATTTAATACTGCACTCATCACTTCCCCCAATGTACAGGAAGATAAGTGAAAGAATTCAACCCACATTCAACAGACATCTTGGTGGTGAGTTATTAGAAGAGCTGAATACAAGAAACACATTTCAGGATGTGAGAGAAGACCTTCCACATGTATATGAGTGTTTGAGAAATATTGATTAAAAACTGGCTCTGTTAACTACATTCAAACTAGCTGAATTAATATAGCTTAATAGGCTGACTGTTTTATTGAATGGCATTAAACCAGAGATACTTGTGTACAGTTTAAATGTCTTAATATGCATTCTGAGAGTGTATAATAACTGCAGGAGATTTGAAATAGGGATTTTTTTTAAAAGTTAAAAACTTTGAGGTCACTAAGACTTTGTTTTTGAAAGAAGTCTTCCATGCTCACCAAAACTTCATTTATTTGAATGCAGTGAAAACAGTAATATTGTCAAATATTATTACAGTTTAACATAAATGTTTTCTATTGTAATATAAAATGTAATTTATTCTTGAAGGCAAAGCTGAATGTTTAGCATCATTACTCCAGTCTTCAGTGTCACATGATCCTTCAAAAATCATTCTGCTAATTTGCTGCTCAAGAAAATTTTCTTATCATCAGTTGAAAACTGTAATTTTTGTGAAAACTGATGAATAGACAGTTCAAAAGAACAGCATTTATTTGAAATTATATATTTTTTTGTAGCATTATAAATATCTTTACTATAACTTTTGATCAATTTATTGCGTCCTTGCTGAATGAAAGTATTAATTTCTTTGGTGACACTTTATTATAAGGACCATTTCTCACCATTAACTAGCTGCTTATTAGCATGAATATTGCTAGCATATTGGTTGTTTATTAGTATATTTTAGTATAGTATACTGTAGTGTGTGTGTGTGTGTGTGTATATATATATATATGTG
>NW_015536497.1:957506-963199 GCF_001515605.1 Sinocyclocheilus anshuiensis | reverse complement strand
GACAAACATGCAAAAAAATAAGAAATCAGGAAGGGGGCCAACACTTTTTCACACCACTGTGTGTGTATATATATATATATATATATATATTATTATTATTATTATATAATTTATTTATTTTATTTTTTTTTGGACTGACTGGATTCTGTGCACAATACTTTTTGTCAAAAGCAGCTCGGGTTTTAATGATATGCATATCAAAGTGTGTGCTTGATAGCAGTGGCCAAACAGTTGTAATCCTGCAACTGCCCATTTTGGCGTAAACGTTTTGCAGAGTATTATTGACCACCCACACATACTGGCTCAGCTACGTTTGGCAGTTCTTTGTCATTTATTTCTCTTTATCTTGGACTGTCTTTGTCAAGGCCATTCTCTAGATGAGAACCCTTCAGAAAGCTCATCCACCAGTATGGCCATTTACTCCTGTACCCTACAAGAGCCAAATTTTAAGGCTTTGATTTTTATAAGTGCTGCTTGTGCTCTTGAACACAAGGCTGTGCTGTATTGTGACTGCACGACACTTGTGATTTGTTAGGCACGACACGCAGAACAATAGTTATGTGAATCTTTCTGCCTCAATTTTTGCTTTTTAAAAAAATGTTTCCATTAAAACAGTATTTTATTAAATTCCACCCTCTGCAAAATGATATAGTCCCTGACTATTTTATTTTATTGTATTATTGCACAAACTTTAAGGTGTTTTTAAAAATTCTTTTGTGTGCAGATTGTGTGGTATCCTTGACTTAAAACATTCAAGCCTGATCTGAGCATTTCATATGTGCATAAGAGAATGACGTGTAAACAGCTCCACCTGCTGTCTCACTTTTGGACATTTTAAAACTGCCGATTGCACAAATGGGACCTCCTCCTTCACCACACATATGAGTTGTAGGCCTATATACAGACGTTAGAACTGAGAGCCAGTATTTGCATAGATGAGGATACTGCCTGAACCATATCGTTAACAGAATGTTTGTTCACTTTGGCTTAGTAGGACTTTAACTTGTTAAAGATGTTTTTAAAAGGCTATTTAAATGGCAGCTACCTGACATAACTGTACAGATGAATCTAATCAAATAGCTATATCTTAAAGGGATGGTTCACCCAAAAACAGAACTACTACATTTACAAGGGTTTAATTCTGACCTGATAAAGTAACCTTGATCAGCATACAAACCCTGTTTATTCCTCTTGCATTGTGTTCCTCTTACATTCCGGCCATAGTAGGAATCCATGGCACAGCAGCTGAAAAGATCCGACCAAAGGTGTTCTTTAATTCATTGTTAGGGAACTGTTGTTCACTAGTGACAAGTTGATTCGAATGAAGGTGAAAAGGTAGACAAAAACACACATTTGGAGTTTATGTACTCATATTCTCATGTTGTGTACGGGTTCAAATTTATTTGTCCACATTCAAAGCAGAAACGCTGCACAACACAACAAAATCACATTCAATTTAGATGTATTTTGTGTTTTCAATTCAATTCAAATTTATTTGTATAGCACTTTTCACAATACACATTGTTTCAAAGCAGCTTTACAGAAAATGAATGTGTCTACATTACAATTTAGAGTGATCTGTTATCAGAAGTGAATGTGTCCAAGTAATGTTCATTTCACAAATGAATAGTTCAAGTTAATGGAAAGTCCTAGACTAAAAGTCCAGTGTTTCGTGACCTTAAAGAGTGTGATGGATTATAGGGCTTAATGGCAACTTGACTAATATGACCTTTAACTGTCTCAGCTTTAACTGTCCCTCAGTCAGCACTTGTCCCCATGCAGTGTAGCTACTTACCTGCACTACTTCTGCATTAGCTGGAGAATGAGCATACAGTATAGCTTGACCAAACGGCATGGAGTCACATCTCCCTGCAGTATGAGTGCAACAACATAATTCACTTCGCAAACTCAGCATAATGTAGAGTTTGCGTTGTTTCTGTTTGACTCTGTACTCTGCAGTTGTGGATGGAAATTCTGCCATCGTTTACTCACTCTCCTGTTCAGTGGCGTGCACGTACAGACCTCTGGAGGGGCAGGGGAGTAGTGGCATTACAAGGGCACAATCGCGGTCCGTGGGCACCTAGATCAGACCGAAAGGGTGCTTTAGCGTCGGTTATTATTAAAAGGGCAGGGGCTCGAACCCTGTTGCACGCCACTGCTCAAATCGTATGACTGACTTATTTCCTCACGGTCGAGGGTTGTAGTTTCGTAGTTAGCCAGAGAGTGCGGCAGGGCACCATGAAGCGGTGCAGGAGCGCTGTGGGAGCTTGTCATGCTACGCGGCTCTACTCATGGGTTGAAAGCGCCTCAGCCAGTGCGGGACTGGCAACATAATCCTAAAAACAGGTCACAAGCATCATGGTTACTTCTAGCAGCATAGCAGGTTCTTCTTATCACGTAAATGCAGGCCTGAAGCAGAATCTTAATGTATTCCCACAGTGTAAACCATCAGTGAAACCCAAAAAAGACTCATGGATTCGATGAATAAGTATTGTCACATCCCTTTTACACATCTAAATTGGAATTTTTTAGTATTTAAATAGTTTAAACGTTTAAACAGCTGAAATTCCTTTAAAAAGTGAATGTCATAGCACACGTACGTCTGCACGTCAAGATGTGTTAAAGATCGCTTCATCTGGAAAGCATCTACTGTGTAGCCTACTACAAACATCTTATAGACGTCTCTAAGATGTCAGTTTTACATACATTATAAATCATAAACGTCTTAAAGACATTTTCTAAACGTCTATTTGACATCTGATAGGAAACGTCCTATAGACTATTAGCAGATGAACAAACATTAAAAAATGCGTCTTGCAGCTGTTAAATAGACTTCTCTGTGATGTAAGTTTGCTATCAGCATGGGCGTCGGAACCATTGAATGAGGGTGGGACAGGTAAATAGCCACTACCAACCAGGCGGCCTATTTGCACTTTGTGTAAATAGACACTGTTAATTAAAAGGCACCACACTACAGAAAATGGCATATACTCCAGTAATTTTTTTTCTGGGGGAGGACCCACCCACATTTATTTTGCTTCCGACGCCCATGGCTATCAGGGATAATTCCTACATTGTTTTTAACTTTCAAAATCAATATATTACTAATTGTTTCGATGCAATTAGTCAATTAGCAATTTGTTTTTTCTCTCAGAAACTGTGGTTGATCAACTTTAATTAACCTACAAGTAAACGTGACTCTCTTTTCAGCCACAAGAGAGCGCTGTTCTCAAGTCACTAATTTTGTACACTTTTTCCAAAGCTGGCCAAGTGAACTCCAAAAACGATCCAAGTGACTTGAGGCATATATATATATATATATATATATATATAAGAAAAAATTGTTAAAAATAGTCTAAAAGATTATTGATTTTTATTTTTATTGAAAACAAAAGCCTTTCCGATGTGATATGAGATGTGAAAAGGGAGAAGAACGATTTCGGCAAAAGGCGGACGCGAACTCTGGTCGCTCGCATCAAAAACAGTACGCGACCCGCGTTACCACTTACAGCAGCCGTCTTTTGTAATGTTGTCACGTTAGTGGGCGGAGGTGAAGTGAAGTAAATAGCCGCTGCCAACCAGACGGCCTATTTGCACTTTGTGTAAATAGACACTGTTAATAAAAAGGATGAAAAGAGGAAGGGCATGTAAAGAAAATAGACATTTGGTCGGGACAGATGAGTCACTGTTATTAACTGTTGTCATGACTTCACAACAGTGCCCTCCTGTTGATGGTTGTCAGCCACATTATAAGCAGTGAATAACTGAGACTGTATTCAACTTAAGAATTCTAAGTAACAATAGTAATTACTGTAATGTGCAAAAGGGAAGTCAGTGTGACGTGATCCTTCCTTCTACTGAATGAACAGTACAACGTTTAATGTAGTTTTGCCTCGAATATAAATCACTGGGAGGGTTCTCACAGTTTTCTCACAGATGTTACACTACTGCCACAGTACTGGAGCCCTATGAGTGCTATACATAAAGGCCTTCCTAGAGCCTAGGCAATGTTCCCAGCTGTTCCCCCTGACGATTGCTCCACACAACTTTACTTTAAATAGCTTCATGTGTTCTGTTTCCTCAAAAATGTTGAGTATCAGAATAAGAGCACACATTTACCAGTGAAATACATATTTATAGTAGGCTAGTCCTTTCCCCTTCCCATCATATGTAGAGAAAACTGGAATGACTTGTGGGAACTAAATATAAACACTGATTACGGAATTTGATTACACAAGCTGGCAAAAGTACAGTCTGTTTCTCAACTGCTTTTTTGTGTTTGTTTTGTTTTTTTGTTTGTTTTGGTGTAATTCATAAGTGGGATAATCTTGTGCAATGGACCATTTTTGTTGTTAATGTAACTAATAGCCTACCAAACAAAAGCCTATAAAGAAATAATCTTTTTATTTCATTTTCAGAAAGGCAATTTTAGACGTCTTTTAGAGCATTTAAATAAAGTGATTGATTACATTTTTTTAATACAACTGCATTTAAAGGCCCTATTTCAACAATATTTGTTGATATTCTGTCATTGTTAATCTACTACAATTGAAATGTAAAGATTAATTTAATGAATATTAAATAAGAAACATGTTCACCAGTTCTCCAATGTGAAATAAAACAGTCAAATAAAATGCGGCAGCTGTGCTTGTGAAAATGTTTATATTGTCACTTATTAAAAATATAACAATATATTTTTACTATATGCCTTTTTAAATAATATTGATTTCATGCTTTTGTACAATATTTGACAGTACAATTAATTAAAGTGTAATTCTTAATTGTTAAATTATAATTGTTTCTTAAAATATAGTAGCATTTTTCACTTAGTCAACCAAATAATAGGTTTTTATTGTAACATTTTACATAGTTTTTGTGCTAAAATTATTAACATTTTTATATTGTACAAATGCCATGAAAAAAGAATATTCTTCTCATGACACATGTACAATGCATGCACCGTCATGCGGAAAGAACAATCAGTGCTTATTTCTGAACATTATCTCAGAAAATGAGAGAGTTGCATGTTGTTCCTCATTCCCAAACCAGCATCACTGATGAGCTTCATAGCAGTCTGCCAATGAAACAGCTTGTTTACTACGTAATGTCCTTCAGGAGAAAGACAAGTGATGAAATATTTAAAGTTATTGCTGAAATTTTAAATAACACTGGTCATGTTCATGAAGTGTGAAGGTGAACATCATGCAGGTACTTCCCAGGTGACATAAAACATTTAAATGCTAAACTTGTAGAGATGAAATCATCTGAACTAAGCAATATAGTGGTCTCACCCTGTGTCCCCCTCATCATCAATAAAACAGATATAAAATACACAAACTCGTACTCATACTTTACAAGTCTTGTAAAGCAAGAAAACTCCAAAACTTGAGTTACAGTCGATATTCCATAACTTAATATAATCACATCAGTAATGATGTATAATGATGATTATGATAACACTCCTTTATTTAGACTTACAATTAAAATGTTTGATTGAATTGGGGGGAAAAGATAATATTAAGCCATCAAATATTGTTTATCAGTGGTATAAAGAGTTATACCACTTTAAAAAGTTTTAAAAGAAAATGTCAAAAACTCTTAATCCTCTGGGGTACATAGTTTAATATTTTTCTCAATGTAATTTTTTTAAATTGTATTAATAATCAATAGAGGTACAATTTATAAGAAATATA
>NW_015536497.1:907838-957496 GCF_001515605.1 Sinocyclocheilus anshuiensis | reverse complement strand
TAAATAACTGCATAATGTAATTGATGCCACTCTATAAAACTTCCCAGTGCGGAAATGTATTGGCATCTATCGTGGAGCGCTAGAGTACTGTCATAAGGCAATTTCTTCTAAAAAGTCTGTTAGACAAAGCTGAACTCAAAAGAGGTCGCTTATAGTGAGCTTTATTAATGAAATCTTCGGTAAGTTCATCTATGCGTCAGAACAGTCTCCCTCAGCGCGTCCTGAGCGCAGCGGATAAAGTTGGGCGAATGGGCGTTCGTTCATTAGCCGTCCGTATGACATCGTCTCAAAAGGGAATTCTCGGACAGTCCCCTATAAAACCGGCTGTTCTCTCCAATGCTGTAGTCACTGAGAGCACAGCCGCTGCTATCAAACACAGGACGTCTCGAAAACGGTCAATTTCTACCGCCATGTCTTCATACGCGTCTTCATACTCTCGTCGCGTCAATGCCGCCGTGAGCGGCGTCAAATTCGGCACGGCGCACCGCAAGAAAGCCTCGCCGAACATCTTCGAGAACGTCAACCAGGACGCCCTGGTGAAACTCTTCGAGAAAGCCGGAGACCTGAAGGCGGCGGAGAGAGCCAGGAGCATCCTCGCGCTGCACCAGGATCCTGAGGGCATTTCCAGAGCGCTCATGGCTTCGAAACTACAGTTCGCACTTAAACGCAGGAAGGGAGCAATTAAATTACAATAAACATCCATATCCATACGTTTTTCTCTGGTGTAGAGAAGTAGGGGAGACTGGGGATGGTTGTAACATTTTTGACATTTCTGTCTGTATATTGGAGTTCTTGTAAATCAGTGTGTTCAAATTGTGATTCAAACTAGTCACAAGTGCCTGCTATTAAATGGTGTAGCTGTTATCTTTGCAGCATAACACAGAAAATGCATGGTTTATTTCCAAACACAAGGAGTGAAATGTTACAATTCACCTCATATAGTCCGGGTTAGTTGTAACATACCCTGGGGTAAGATGTAACATTATGCAATAAGGATTATGAATAAAAAAAATATATATTAAAAAAAAAAGGATTTTGGAAGGTTTTGAGCAAATTGCTCCAACAATTGAACACTGTGTGTGTGTGTGTGTGTGTGTGTGTGTGTTTGTTTTTAATAATGTTTGTTAATGTCAGTCATAGTAATTGGCCATAATAAAATTTAACTTGAACACTTGAACTTTGAGAGATGCCCCTCAGTTTGTCTTTCTTTTCCAAGACCTAGGCATATTGAAAATCAAAGTAAACACATTAATTAAAAAAAAATAGCTTGGGGTAGGTTATAACATGTTTCATTGCTGTTACAACTAACCCAGTGTCTTGTAGCCATAAACTAGCTCACCTTACAGTGAACAGCCAAAACATTAGCACTAACAACTTGAATGAAAAAATCTCTACACAGACACATAATACATATAATTTAACTTTAATGAGTTTAACTACAAAGCAGGGACTGCCATCACAAAAAATTAAGTATAAAAAAAGAGAATGAGCAGATTTGTAACTTGTTCCTTATTTGAGAAATTGCATCTGACACGTGTTACAACCATCCCCGGTCACCCCCTACAGCAGTTTTTTTTTTCTCTCAGTGGATGCATAAGATTTCCTGACAAAAATTAAGAGATTACTGTCACAGATTTTTTTTTAAATCATAATTTTATATTTTATAATAAAACCATAGACATTTCTAACGATTGATTGTTATGGCTCTCTGCATGTTAACAGGTCACCCTGCAGTTTTCTGTAAAATAAACTTTTTCTCTAAAATACAATGATGTAATTATTATTACAGTTATCCTTTAATACTCTGTTTTGTATATTATAGTGAAACTGTTATTACAATAGTGATATTTCTTAGTTTGTTTAATGTTTTTATATAGTAATAATAGAACATTAATGTCCTGAACTGCAATACTGGTGGTTGTTTTTCGAGATGGTAACATGTTTTATTCTTGTGCTACAATTGTGTGGCCTGGATGTGCTACAAATCTTTCAAGCTCTGTAGCACCAGTGCTATTTGCAAAAAAAAGTTAAAGTGTCACCTTCCATTTTCATTCCACTAAACGCAGCTTTGAAGCCCTCGTTTTCTGTTTATATCACCAGATCGTGATCTTGATTGAATCACCCACAATCTGATTCCTAAATGACAACAATTCTGCTAGACTAAAGACTGTGAACTTGTTACATACTGCTGTCTCTGCTGTCATCACTGTTGTACAATTGTCAAAGGTTTAATACACTCTAAAAAATGCTGGGTTGTTTTAACCCATCATTTTTTTTTAAATAGTGATTTTCAATTTATCCAGAATCATGCTGCTCTAGTTGGTCATTTACCCACATGTAATGGGGTGGGGGGTCTTAGGGGCTAAGCCTCTTATCTCTTCAGACCCTAGCAACGCACCTGGTTGAAGTATTTCAATCTAAATGAATAGTGACTTGCCGCTGAAATATCGCTAATGTGGCCTTGCTTTTACATGCGATTTTAGGGTCGTATATGTGATGTCATCATTTTAATTAAATAAAGAGAAACTTAAATGAAATAATCTCCCTGACTTCAAGTGTACTGTATATCTTAAGGCCAGTTCACACCAAGAACAAACTAAATAGCGTCCACACCAATGGACGATAACGTTTCTTTTCAGCTCTGTCCTCTGCCCCTTTAAAAGCTTGGATTCTGATTGGCTGTCAATGTTTTTTTCATTCATCGGATCGTTCTGAAACGATATCTTTAGCTGTGGTGGGGATATCCGATTCTCAGACATATTGGTTCTTTAATAATGAATAAAGTGCAGTCAAGGTATTAGCCTATATAAAACAACCTTTAGTGTAAATATGTTCCAGGCAGGAAATCATTTCACTTTACACTTGCTTTTAATACATGTTTTTCATGAAGCGTGTAAATTAGTCAATAAGACATGTTGGATATTTGCACTTAAATATAATAACACCTCTTCCCCACCATTAAAATATAATGTGCCTATACACTGTTCAAAATACTTCATATTCATTCATGCACTGTAGGCAGCAGAAATATGTTTTAGAAAAAGTATGGTTCTGAACCACTGCCGATATGGCTTAAATCCAGATTAAACATCGAACAATAGTCTTGTAGGCCCTGAGAGCTAGTATTGTTTTATGGTGAGTAAACTATTTGATACTAGAAATCTTTTCAGCCAATCATTCACATTAAATGAGCAGAGTCCCAGCAGATGTCACAGAACTAATCGTGTCTGTTCTCTGAGATGAGAGTGTTTTCTGATGTTGACGGTGTTATCCATAAGCAACAGTCAGATACTTCTAGTTTAATCCAGTTTTCACATGCTTTTAAAGGTAGATGTCAATATGGATCAGAAATATGACATTGTTTTAGCAAAGTATTAAATAACATATAAGTTTTAATCCAGTTTCAAGAAGACTGTTGGTAGTGATAGTGTGGCCCTTCTCACATGCTTTATTTTATGACACAAAAGCAAAACAATTTAACCAAAAATATGTTTAAGTACCAAAACTATTGTTTACCACTGGACTGTCTCTATAATGACGTTAAAAGCTCAGATTTTCTTTGTCTCTAGAGGTATTATTACTAAAATGGCTGTTCATTTATTGTCAAACCGAGGATCACATCTAATCCAACTGTCTACCCTCATTTAATCTGACTCAAAATACTCTCAAATTACGTTTTGTTTTTACAGACCCAACCACATTAAAGTGTTCTGAAGCGAAGTAAGCTGAAAGTAGACTTTTCAGGTATTCTCAAAAAGAAATGCCTTGCAGTTCTTAAAGGGTTAGTTCACGCAAAAATGAAAATTCTGTCATTAATTACTCACCCTCATGTCGTTCCAAACCCGTAAGACCTCCGTTCATCTTCGGAACACAAATTAAGATATTTTTTATGCATTCTGACAGCTCTCTGACCCTCCCATAAACAGCAAGGGTACTACCACGATCAACGTCCAGAAACGTAGCAAGGAGTTCGGTAAAATAATCCATGTGACATCAGGGGTTCAACCGTAATATTACGAAGCTACAAGAATACTTTTTGTGTGCAAAAGAAGAAGAAAAAAAAAACATTATTCCACAATTCGTCTCCTGAATCCACTGAACGCAAACAGCGTATGTTGTTCTGTGTCAGCCGCACCACACTGATACGTTGTTTTCGTTCAAATCAAAGCACAAACAACGTAGAAAACGGCACAGTGCTTGCTGTGCTTCTGATTATTGTATTTAAATTTATACATGTAGTATATGTATATATTTAATAATAATTATGTATTAAATAAATTACATATATTTAATAATAGTTACAACATTTATTCCTATTATTATTATTATTATTATATTGTTGTTTTGCTGGGTATTTTTCTTCTTGTTGCATTAATTCTACAGATTCTCACAGATTCCAGATTAAACCAGTTGTGGACTGATGAGAAAGGGGAACTTACAGTTCAACTAGAGTTGTCATACTTCATCTTTTTATCAATCTGTGGGCAGCACTGTGTGTCAGTGTGAGTCACCGTGACCCTTCCAGTGAATCAAGAATAAACACAAGGATACAAACACCCCCGCAGCTCTCTGAACAATCACATTCATTTAAAGTAACTGTATTTCATGGTTAATTGCATTTTCATTAGACTGACATAATCATATTAAGTAATGAACTTACAACTGACAAGAGTGTGTACTGTGTGAAGATGAATAATTCAGATGGAATCTCTGGCTGTTCTGAATACCTCTCAGGGCTAAATTTTTCCTCGGAAATCGAATGTCAGCCCACGGTGCATGTGAACATCTGTTAGTACGTACAGTAAGATGGAAAAATGCCCCAAAGATAGACTTTGTAGGAATATTATTCATACTCTTGGTCCTGTCTGAATGACTGAGTTTTTGTTTGTTCTTTTATGGAACAAAACGGCAGAAACTATATATTTGGTTAATTCTTGATAACTGTTTAGTGAGCTTCTTGGAATGGTATTGCCTGTGTAAGACTTCTGAGATACAGACAATACAAACACAGTGTATTAACATAGAGACATCTGCTTCCACATCTCACTGAGAGAAGATCTTTCACATTTCACTTCACAAGTGATAGTCACAGTCATGTTTGGTATCATTTGAATAGTCTCCGTGCGACTGGTACAATGGTCTCAATCTTACAAGAAGTAGACTAAAAGGTAATACAGATCCAGGAGTTTAGAGATATGTTGCTTACTGTAGAGGGTGTGCCATTCCTCGGTGTCTTTCATGCAAATTAACACCTGTCCCCAAATGGTGTAAACTCTCCACGTTTAGGCCTTAATCAATGCAAATCCCAATTGTTAGTTCCTGTCTCCATTTGGGGGATGCTTGTCTTGGTCTGGGTACTGGGTAAATGTTGCAAGAAGATCGGGGCGCTTCTGTAGCCAGATGAGCCCAGAGTGTGTCCATACACTTAGAAAGGGAATGAAGACAAGAATAATAGTGGACAAACAACCAATTTGCATTTCGAGGTCATAATAAAATAGAGTCAGATTAGAGTTTAATAGAAATTAAATTACTTTGCACACCACCATTGGATACCTTCGTTGGGCCTATTGAGTGGACCTTGCACCTGGTATTCTTTATTTTGATCATACTATATTCATTTGCAGTGCTTTTTAAACTGCAGTAGATTTCGAGCTTCCTAAACCTGGAATCTTGTGGTAAAAGCATCCCTCCCTCATGTTTACTGTCAGCGAGGATCTCTATAGGTCACAGCATGCCATGATAAACAGTGAAAACTGTGTTGTGCATTCTGCTGTTTATAGTTCAGTCTCAAGATATTTCCTGCAAGCTAATTTAACTGGTAGCTGGGGTGCTGTCCTCTTGAGGTTATTCTGTGCCATTTGTATCTTCTTCTGTATACAAACATGTTTTTCATCTATTATAATAGACAAATAATATAATAGACATTTTCAATATTTTTTGAAAATGTAAAGCGATGCACACGTTGAAGTGGGGCACCATATTTTAAAAAGGTTAAAATCACAATAAATATTATAGAGACAATAGAAAATTGGTCCTGTTGACAAAACGGAGGTAAACTAGTGTTTTAAAGTCAGAAAACCTCTAGGTTTTATGTTGTCAGTAAAAATAGCTTTCCAGTGGCCTTCCAGTATTTTCTTATAGTCTGATATAATGTACATACTTTTCAAAATGCTGCTGAGGTTGAACCATGTTCAGTCGTCTTGAAGCATACAGTATATCTGGTTTGATTTTAGACTCATGTTAGTTTGTAAATGATTCGTTTAGTACAGTCAATGATGATTAGTACAGTCAAGTAAAATAGATCTGGCTGGTTCATTCAGCAGAGTTGGCTCTATATCAAGATCATTTTGTGCACTCTGTACAAATTTATGCACATGACTCCACCTTCTGGACAGTAAAGGATTTGCACCTTTTGTATTTTCAGTGTAGGTTTTTTGTTTTAACGAACCAAAACCACTTTTTTTTACATTGAGAACCGTCTGTCCGGCCATTGAATTGTAATTCTTTCAAATATCACTGACATCAAAAGGATAGTTCGCAAAAAAATTAAAATTCTGTCATTTACTCATCATCACGTCCTTCCAAAACTGTATAACTTTGTGTGTGTGTGTGGAACACAAAAGACATTTTGAAGAATGTTGGTAATCATGAATGTTGTTGTTTTTGACCATTGCCTTCCATTGTATGGATGAAAAACCATCAAGCCATTTCTCAGAAAATTTTCTTTTATATTCCACAGAAGAAAGAAAGTGATACACGTTTGGAACGACTTAAGGGAAATACATTTTGGGGTGAACTATCCCTTTAACTATGCGGAAAAGTATTTTATTTACCTGTCCGCTTGTCCATCAGTCGTAATGAGCAAATGGTTTCAGTCCTCCGTGAGTTTAGTTGAGCTTTTGAATCGACTCGGAGCCAGTGAATACCACAGCCCTCAAACCCCGACATATGGAAGAATTTTACACTCAAAGAACTCTGGGAATGAGTAAAAACAAACAAGTTTACAAGCGTGCCCTCGAATCTCTATAACGAATGACACTCGATGACTATCACGGCCTAGGCCTATTTAGTGGCTTGTTTTTAACAGTGCAATTTGCAATGGTCAAATTGAAGGAAGCAGCCAGTTCATCTCAAGAAATAACAAGCCAGACAGACTTGCAAAGGCAGCAGAACATCATACAACATGCATCCTTTGGTTTTATCTGGTAGATATAATGAAAATGTGGTGTATTGTGCTTGATGATGCTGGTCTTACTGTCGGTGTGAGGAAATCCATCACGCACTGATACTGAGTGAGCAGTTTAATTGAGATTACAGATACTTTCAGAAAATGTGCTCCACAAATTCAATTTCTAATTCATATGACAGAACAATGTTGGCTTCTGGCACATGACATTTTGTCGTCCAAGACCCTCTCTATATGCTATATTATCAATGGCCCTTGCTGTGCTATTTGCATTCATTTGAATAATCAATCGTGATATTGCAGAGATGCATAATGAGCTGAACCCACAGAAATACGGACTCACAGCTGCAGTTGCACTTTATATCTTTGCTACAGAACAACTTAATCAAACCGCAGTGTTTAAACTGGCTTATTTTGTTAACTAAAGCTGCATTTTAATATTGCGCCACCTTAATTCCATGTTTTAAGATTTCAGTAACTGTATGACTTTCTCAAAGCATGATAAAACCTTCTAAAATGGAGATTTCGAGAAACATTTTCAGTACATCAGGGAACAGTCATCAAGAGAAACTACTCCGGGCCCTTCAGAGATCCAGCCACTCACTGTCTGTTGGGAATCACTTGCAATCCATTTCATTTCTAAAGGCTGTCTTACATTGTTCCTTTTATCTTTAAAGCCCTATGGGTCCTCTTACAATGCACATCATTTCAGCAGAATGAAAAACACTAAGAAAAAGGTCTTTGGGAGACACTGAGATGTGATTTATGGGGATAGCTTTGTGTTCTGTTGTTTGCTTCTCATTCCAGTACTAAAACAACAGTGGCACTTGCTAAATAAGTGTGAGTTAGTATTGTGACACAGAAAGTCAGGCATTCATATTGATAGTGTTTGAAGCTGCATGATACTATAACATAAAGAAAACAGAACTACTAATCGTATTTGTGTCAGAATTGATTTTATGTCATTTATAAGAGATACAATTTTAATTATAAATAATGCTAGCAACTTAGCTTCATTTTAAAAAGTCATAATTTGGGGGATAATTAGATTATTTGGGCTTTTTTTAGTGGAAACACAAAGCTTATGTGCACAAACGGAAATCAGTGTTCAGTCCTTTGTGAAAAGCACTAAAATTACCCCAATTTCAGCAAAGTACAGCATGATAGCAGAATATTAATTTTTCATCTCAGTAATGCTTCCTTATAGTTAACACTTGGGTTTCTTGCTTCTACAGTCATTGCAAGAGATAGTAAATAGTTCATTTTCTGTCTATTCATACAGCAGCTAATGTAGAAAAAGCGTTTGCTGAACATTTAGAATGACACGTCACTAGAAAGTCTTGTGGAAGTTATGAAATTACTTTTGTTAGTATGCTGATTAAATTCAGCTTCAAAATGTTGACAAAGTCTTATTTCAATATCATTCGAGAGCAATTCCCTCAGACTGTACTGTATGTACAAAACAAAACAAGGAAATGCATACATATTTAGTGGACTACAGAGAAAAACAACATTTGAATGACATTTTCACTCTAATACAAAATGTTCAGATCTTACACACACAAATTAAAATACATTTAAATTAAAATATGAATACAATAACAATCAAAATATTTTAATCACACCACATTAAAATAAGAAAGCCATGAGTGTGTCCAGTTGACATGCCTTAAATATATACATTAAAGTGTTCAGGATGTAATTTTTTCTTTTCTTTTATCTACAAATTTAGCAAAATGCACTGGTCCATAATCCATTATCACAGTCCAGGTCTCTGTCAGCACTGGTAGTGTCCATATCACTGTCACAACACAATGAATCAAGAGAATATGCACTGACATCACTGTCATGACTTCCACAGACTGATCCTCAAATAGTTTCAGGAGTAGAGATGAAATAGAGGAGCTCCATCATTTAAGTTCATTTGTTCTTCAAGCTGTGAGGGAAAGCAAACAAAACAAAAATACCATTTCAGTGTACAAGAAAGTGCTAAATTAGCATTGATCAATGCATCAATCAAATAGTAATATATTATTGTGAAACCTTACACTTTAATTATTCAGTTTATGTGGTTTAGTGCATTGTTAAGGAAGGACCACATTCACAATGTGACATTCGGACTAGTATGTAAGTTAGTTCAAGTTATTGTGCATTTGTGGCATTTTGTGAAGATATAAGTTATACTACACAACCTTTATGTTGTGTATATATCTGATTAATCTGCGTAGGATGTGTTTGTTTGAGAGAATTAACCCACTACATTTTTTGTATGTAGCTGGTTTTTTTGTCGTATTATCTGCTTACGCCCCACTTCCGGTTATGTTTAGCGGTGGAGCTTCATGCTTGCTTTATTATTTGTTTTTCATTTTCATATGACTCACATTGAACAAACTGTTCATTGTTAACATCTTGCTATGTTGTTGTTTTTTTCAACAGTGAGTTTTATGTGCTTTGTAGTTTAAGCAAATCCAAAAATACTTCATCAATGATGATTTTCATTAGTAATTTCATTAACACTGATTGGAAGTGTGTGTGATGAGTGACCCGAACAGAACTCCAGCAGTGACACTCATTGCTCTTTTATTGATCCATCATTGATTTTCCAATTCCGGTGTTTGTCACAAACTGGCAGCAAATGCTCAATTGAGCCGAATCCAAAAGATTCGGACACTGGCATCCAGACAGACTTGTAACTCTTTGCACTCTGTCAAATGACTGGTTTCAATGTGTTTTTGAGGTTAATGAAGTGGGCACTCAAACTGGAACAACACAAAAAGCATGAAATGTACAGTAGGTGGTTGACGACCAAATCCCCTGCTCTGCTTGGAAACGTTGGTGGAGGTGAGGAGTTCAAAGGGAGTGTCTAAGTACCCATGACTAAACAGGCTTACTGAACGTATGTCAAGCTCTCATTTCATGCCATGAGTGCTTGAAAGCTTTCTAAGTGCTCACTTTCCCAGCCCTACTCAAATGGAATGCTTAATGTAACATCGATGATAACTTAATGCACAGTGCAACCCTTTATTTGTAAATAAAATATTGTAACAGTTGACATTAGAGATGTTTTGTTTGTGAAGAAATCTTATAAGTGAACCCAAGCGTTCTGTGAAGGATCATTGTTTGGACCTTCTGAATGATCCTGAGTCTGAATGAGACACAAAATGAAAATAAGTAAACAATTTTTTGAACTGGGATCAGCTGACAGACTGAATTAGGTATAGTTTTTTCAGTTTGGCATTCAAAACAAGGTATAGGCAGAAGAAACATCTATGTGTGGATATCACCAGTGGATCCTCTGCAGTGAATGGGTGCCGTCAGAATGAGAGTGCAAAAGGCTGATAAAAACATCACAATAATCCACACGACACCAGTCCATCAATTGTGAAGTCCATCTTGCGAGGAAAAAAATTGTGTTTATAAGAAACAAAGACAAGCTAAAATACGAGTCCTCTATAATGTTGCTTCCTCCAGTGAAAAAGTCATTTTGTCTGAATCGGGAGAGAAATATGCACAGATCAAGCACCGTTTACAAGCAAAAACAACAAGTATGTCAGTGGATTTTTATGTGAGAGGACAACAGGGGATGGACTGTTACTGGAAGAAGCATTATTAATGGACTCATATTTTAGCCAGAAGCGATGGTTTAAAGTGAATGATTAATGCCTTGATGGATTTGCTTCTTATTAACACACAGCTTTTCACTTCACAAGATGGAATGAAGTTGTGTGGATTGCTTGTGGATTACTGTGATGTTTTTATCAGCTGTTTGGACTCTCATTCTGACGGCACCCATTGACTGGAGAGGATCCATTAGTAAGCAAGTGATGTAATGCAAAATTTCTCCAAACTGTTTTGATGCAGAAACAAACACATCTATATCTGGGATGACTTAAGTTGAGGGTGAGTACATTTTCAGACATTTTTCATTTTTGGGTGAACTATTCCTTTAAAACATCAGCTCCGGTAATGTCTCAGCCTCAGGATCCCCTGCGTTGAGGGTCGTCCTTGTGTGTGCTCATTGCAGCCTCTTCTTGTGCATGCTTATGAACAGATCTCATGATGAGAGGGTGGAATAATCCACTGCATGCAACTCTGTGACAGCTTGGACACGCCTGGCGGTTCCCATCATGCTTCTCACGTTCCTTCTCCTTCATCCCTGCCTAATTAACATTCCATGCAGCTCAACACACTATGCTGTGACCTTGCCTGCTCCGCTGCAGCCTCCGCATGGAAACTGTGACGTATACGGTACCGTGAGGACATGGTCCAGTCAGGCAGAATATTGATTCAGAGCAGATATTGATCGCATATACAACACTCCATTAACTTCACTCACATGAACACGATGCAAGTTAACACCTCGTGCCTGCTGTTATGAGTGCTGCTTTTGCACAGTTTCGTTCAGTGGACCTTTCTGAATTGCTACACCAGTATGTGGCTACCAGCGAGTGTCTTATTGAGTATTATGAGTGGTTACATTTCTGATTGACTTGGTTGGTGAATAATTCAATGACTCTTATTATGCTTTATTAAAATTACCGTTTTGTGTAGAAATGTACTTTCTCCCACATTATCATTATGTGACTCACTGCTGGTTTACCTTTGATTCTGGTCTTTTTTTTGTCTCCGAATGAAATGCAGTGGCTGATACTCACTTGTTCTGGTGTTTGGAGCCCTGCAGATGTGCGTGGTATTGTGCCACAGAGTTGAGCGTAACACTGCAGACCTCACATGTGTGACTCCGCTTCAGGCCTAAGAGCATACATAAATATAAACACATCTATTAGACTAGAACTAACTATGTTGTTTCCAACAGCAACTGCCCTCAAAATCTTATGAGTGTAAATATAATGCCCTATTTAGACAAACACCTACAGACAGCTAGAACCCTAAGCATTTGACCATCTCTTCACCGTACATGAATTACATGGATAAACGAGCATATAGCCTGAGCACAGCACATTGCTATTCTTTCTCAAGCAAAAAAATAAAAATAACATAATGGTGAATTGGTGAACATGTCTAGGCCATTTTTTCATTCTAAAATCAAAAGAAGAGAAAAATGTATTGGATTTTGCGTAAAGAAAAATAAAGGGCTACTTTAAGGACCATTTAAGGCAAAAAAAAAGTTACATATACCCATCTGATAATTTTTTATATTTAAATAATACATATGTCTGCAAGATATATGTAGTATATCAGTATTTAGTACTTCAGTATTTGTTGTGCTGCCTCATAGATACAGTATATATACACTGTAAATAAATATATATATATATATATATATATATATAAAATCATAATATCTTTACATAATATATTGCAGTAATTAGAATCACCACTGAGACTAAGGAGAATTACAAAAAAAAAAATACTATATTAAAAACTTAAATGTTATTATATTTAAATTTGTGTACATTTTTTTTTGTTTTTTTGCCAACACTTTACAATAAGGTTCCATTAGTTAATGTTAGTTGATGTATTAACTAACATGAACAAACAATGAACAATACAATTATTACAGTATTTATTCATCTTTGTTATTGTTAGTTAATGAAAATACAGTTGTTCATTGTTAGTTCATGTTAATTCACAGTGCATTAACTAATGTTAACAAGCACAAATTTTGATTTTAATAATGCATTAGTAAATGCTAAAATGAACATGAACTAAGATTAATAAATGCGCTATAAGTATTGTGCATTGTTCATGTTAACTAAAGTAGTTAACTAATGTTAACTAATGAACCTTATTGTAAAGTGTTACCAAATTTTTGTGTAAAATGATCCTTAAAATATGTACAAAGAAATTACAAACAAATACAAAAAAATGCTAATCAATTGGACATTTTTTATTATATTCATATAAATTGTACTATTTTTTGTCTAAAATGATCCTTAAAATGTGTACATGCTAATGAGAATAAGCAATGAGACTAATGAGAATTACCAAAAAGAAAACAGAAAACAAATTCTAATAGTCCTACAAATAGGTGTAACTTTCTCAATGCTTTTCTTTATGCAAAATATAATATTAAAGTAATAATCAAATATAAAATGTTTTCTTTTGATTTTTGGAGTAAATTATGACTTGGACTAGTTTTTGTGTCATTCACTCATACAGGTGTATGACACTCATACAGTGACTGGCCAGCAAACTCACCAGACCTGAACCCCATAGAGAATTTTCAATAGTATTGTCAAGAGGAAAATGAGAAACAAGAGACCAAAAAATGCAGATGAGCTGAAGGCCACTGTCAACGAAACCTGGGCTTCCATACCACCTCAGCAGTGCCACAAACTCATCACCTCCATGCCACGCCGAATTGAGGCAGTAATTAAAGCAAAAGGAGCCCCTACCAAGTATTGAGTACATGTACAGTAAATGAACATACTTTCCAGAAGGTCAACAATTCACTAAAAATGTTTTTTTTATTGGTCTTATGAAGTATTCTAATTTGTTGAGATAGTGAATTGGTGGGTTTTTGTTAAATGTGAGCCAAAATCATCACAATTAAAAGAACCAAAGACTTAAACTACTTCAGTCTGTGTGCATTGAATTTATTTAATACACGAGTTTCACAATTTGAGTTGAATTACTGAAATAAATGAACTTTTCCACGACATTCTAATTTATTGAGATGCACCTGTATATAACGCCCTGAAATGCAGTCCTCCCTGCATTGAAACCAAATATATATGCCTCCTTCACACATAAACATAAGCTTATGTCCACGTATGACTCATATATTCAAAGGGCATGTCTGTTCGTGCAACCATCTAACACGTGATGTGATTTACTACGGGGACATGGGTGGTGTTAAATGACCCTTACATATGCCACATGACCCTTACATATGCCACAAATCAAGCACCGCCTCTGTTTAAACAAGGAGAATCCTTTGTTATCCCAGTATCCGGGCAATCAGGCCAGATAATGAATGGAGGCTCATCTAGAAGCCTCATCAATAACATTTACCACGGATCTATATTCAATCAGAGCTGTAGATTACGTTGGCTTCATCTTTGCAACCACAGCACGGCAGCTTTTCTTTGGCATTGTGCACATTCAATGATTAAAAACACATAACAGAAGGGGCCGTGAAACACGCTGATAAGTCGTATCCTCCCACAGCTCCGTCTTCCTACACCAAATCTGTTCTCCACCTCTAACTAGGACAGACCAGTAAATTATAAGCTTGTGTGAAGCTTGGAAAATCAGTCGCTGACTTCCTGTTAGGTGGGAAGTCTGATGAAAATGCTATAAAATGGGATTTGATTCCTGCTGAACATTGATTCGGAGTGCCGCTGTTAGCACCACTAACCTTTTTTTTATTTAACGATAGACCAGCGTTAACACAGACGATTGCTAATAAGCAGAAATAGCATGTCAAATAGAAGATTGTCATAGAAGACTAATATTATTATCTCACGAGCACACCACAAAAATAGAGTGTGTTCCATCCAGTGAGTGCTTGTACTATTATTGGCGAGTGAAGGCTTAATGAAAACTGCAGCAATGAGTCATATTTATGAGTCACAAGCGTGATGTGAGGGACAGGACACTTTTCAATCTGAATCTAAATCCAACATTTGTCCAAACGGCAGCTGGTACACACCTCCCACGAAGTGCTTTCTCATTCCTCCATGCGTCAAACCTCACCAACAAGGTGTCTTTGTTGTCTGCAACCTCCATCATTGTCGGTTTGTTTGGTGAGCAAAGATCTTGCGCTCGGGGAGGCTCTTTGTTGGTCCATTAATTACCTATTGATAACTGCCTTGAACGAAAGCTCTTTAGTTAGCTGCTGAATAATGCAAAACTTTAATGAAATGCCTGCTTGCGAAAAGACTCTAAGACCATTAAAATGCCTCTACTAAGGCCTGTAAAACAGAGGATGGTCAATGCTAAAATTATATCTGTGCTTAAACGATGGCATTTACGACGGGGTTATTCATGAGCCATTACCACAAACTGATGAAAACAAACATTGTTACAATTGAATGCAGTGTTTTAAAGGGACAGTTCACCCAAAAATGAAACACTGTCATTATTTGCTCACCCTCATGTCGTTCCAAACCAGTAAAAGTTTCATTCTTCTGCAGAACACAAAAAAAGTCACCCTTGTAAAAATACACCCTTGTGACATACAAGCTTTTAAGCTCTTTTAAGCTTAGAATGGTCACTGAGACTAATGAGAATGACAAAAACATGCTTAATTAAAAACAAAAAGGTGTAATTGTCTTTATGCAAAATAAATGTAATATTAAAATAGTTTATTTTGTTTTGTGATAAAATATAACCTGGCCTTGTTTTCATGACATTTGTTCATATTTAACGCCCTGAAATACCAGTGTGCATGCTCCAATAAACAGATTATGCATGAAATCAAATATGTGACCCTGGACCACAAAACCAGTCATAATGGTACATTTTTTGAAATTGAGATATTTTGAAATATTTTGCCGAGATACAACTATTTGAAAATCTGAAAAAAAATGTGCAAATAAATCTAAATTTTGAGAAAATCGCCTTTAAAGTTGTCCAAATTAAGTTCTTAGCAATGCATATTACTAATTATAATACATTTTTGATATATTTACGGTAGGAAATTTACAAAATATCTTCATGGAACATGATCTTTACTTAATATCCTAATGATTTTTGGCATAAAAGAAAAATCGATAATTTTGACCCATACTATCTATTGAAAGTGAAAGTGAAAAAAGTGAAAGTGACATGACATGTGGCCAAGTATGGTGACCCATACTTGGAATTAGTGCTCTGCATTTAACCCATCCAAAGTGCACACACACAGCAGTGAACACACACACCGTGAAGACACACCCGGAGCAGTGGGCAGCCATTTTTTGCTGCGGCGCCCAGGGAGCAGTTGGGGGTTCGGTGCCTTGCTCAAGGGCACCTCAGTCGTGGTATTGAAGGTGGGAGAGAGCGCTGTACATTCACTCCCCTCACCTACAATCCCTGCTGGTACGAGACTCGAACCCGCAACCTTTGGGTTACGAGTCCGACTCTCTAACCATTAGGCCACGACTTCCCCCTATTGTTGGCTATTGCTACAAATATACCCGTGCGACTTATGACTGGTTTTGTGCTCCAGGGTCACATGTTTGTTCCGACTTTCATTGTTCCAACACAAAACAGTCACCCTTGTATGTGAAATACAATTAAAGCTTTAAGCTTAAAAAAGAATGCAAAAGTTTTGTAAAAGTGGTGCATACAACCATATTCCAAGTCTTCTGAAGTCATACGAAGCTGTGTGATGAGCAGAATGACATTTTGAAAATTTTACGGAAAATTCTGATTGCAATTAACTGCGGCAATCAGGTCCTAGCCAGTGAAAGAATCATTTATAGTGGTTCTGTGAACCAAATCAAATGATTCACTCATAATATCCAACTCAAATAATCTGTTCACTAAGCCGGGATTTTTAAAATAATTACTTCTTTTCATTGCATCATTTTTAAACCTTAAAACCATTGTGTTCCACAGAACAAAGTCAAACACTATGTGTTTTGAACAACGCAAGAATCAGTAAATTATGACAATCACTTTTAATTCATGTTTGGGTGAACTATCCCTTTAAATCTATGTTTTGCCTGTTCCTCTCAGAACATACCATTCAATTCATCTCCATCCTCCAGACTTTTTCCCAGCTGTGCGAGGAGGTTAGCTTGGGCTGCGTTTTTTTTGTGCTTCTTGCCGTCGTAGTGCTGTCTGGCCATGCCGGGGTTGTTGAACCAGGCCTTACACATTTGGCAGTAGCGGTGTGAGAGCCTGCCATGTATGGAAGGACTTCCCGGCGAGTCTTCAGTCACCATATGCTCTGAATTAGCTGTCACCTCTGTAAAGAGGGCATAACAGACTTAGTATATTTAGTTTACTGTACATTAATTACCAATCAGGCTACAGGTAAAAGCTATTAATGTGAAAACACCTTTTTGGGAACATGACCTAGGGGTCAAAATATATGCTCCTGAGAAATTGAGCTTTGGAATTCACACAGAAGATGCCGTTTTGAATCATACATGCATCATATGATCTTGCCCTCCCTTTCTGCCCATTATTTTTCTACATTTTAAAGAATAACAATAAATAGAAAACAAGCAGAAGAGATTAAAAAAGAGACATATTTGTAGATTAAATCATGTGCAACATACCAAGTTAACAGCCAGCCTTAAAATTAAAATGGCATATCCATTTCTCATTTTATTTACCATTATCCAGTCCACAAATGCTGTTTGTGACAGCATTAATAACACATACTAGAATTTCCGAGACGTATACGTGGTTCAGTTGACATATTTTGCTTGCGGTCTGTCTCACCTGTCAGAGTACAAGGCACAGGCTCATGTCAGTTTGAAGTATTTCATGGGTAAAGGGCACAAATTAGGAACACAGGATGTCCCCTGTGGCTGCAGCGTAATAAGATGCATTCTGAATCTCATGACACTAATATGATGAATATGTTTCATGAACAGACGGGAGGTCATTTGTCACGCACTAGCAGGTATAAGCTTGTTTTTTCCTCATCTGTTTTGAGAAGTGAATTTTTATTACAAAGTCGAGAAGAAGGGATGTTTTCAGCCATCTAAGTACATTCAGTCATAGTAAACAGCAAACAACAGATTACACTGACAGCAATCCCACGTCATAACGTATAAAATAAGAACGGTGAATGGCACAAATGGGGCGTCTCTTGGCTCTGTGTTTTTTCAAGTGGAGGAGATGACACTGGCAGCTCTACAAGTGTATTTATAGAAGGTATCAAAATAACCAGATAATGTGAAGCATTCTTTTTCCTTTTTTTCTTCTTCCTTCTGTCTCAATTTTCATCCAATTCCCTGAGGTGTTTGAATGGAAGGTTGTTTTCATTATAACACATAATCAGAGTGTGATATGAAACACTGCCATGACAAATACAGTGGGCTCAAGAGTCTGAGACCACAAGTGAAAATATTTTGCATTTTTTCCCAATTTAATACACAAAAATGTTCATTGTCAATTATGTTATCAGCATAACAAATCGAGAATCGAGAACTTTTTTCAAAATTTCTCTGCCATTTTCAAAAATGCTTTCTGGATGTACTGTTCAAATGTTTGAGGTTAGTATAATTATTTTTATTTTTTATTTTAAGAAAGTCATATTTTTATTCAGCAAGGATGCTTTAGATCAAATGTTACAGTAAAGAAACAAATTTCTATTTCAAATAAATGCTGCTTTTTGAATTTATATTCGTCAAAGAATCCTGGAAAAGAAAAGAAATGTTTCTTGAGCAGCAAATCAGTATATTAGAATGATTTCTGAAGGATCATGTGACACTGAAGACTAGAGTAATGATGCTGAAAATTCAGCTTTGACATCACAGGAATAAATGACATTTTAAAATATATTAAAATAGAAAACAGTTATTTTATATTGTAATGATATTTCACAATATTACAGTTTTCATTGTATTTCAAACGAATCTTGATGTGCGAGACGTCTTTCAAAAATGTGAAAAAATCTTACCGGCTTTTGAATGGTAGAGTGCTCTGTTTATTGGAAAAGGCGAGCAGATGCTACAGATCAACACAAATACTTAAATCTATGTGTTATCATTTGAAGCTTTCATAATCTCTTGTTTAAACTAGCTTTACAGTAATTGTGTAGATCTGCAGTGCAGCGGTTTGGTCCATTACTTGATAATAGCAATGACACTCAAGGATAATTTCATCAAATTATATCCTCATCTGTATTCTAGCGTCTCAGACCATTGTGTCTAGGTCTTTTACACCTTATGATTATCATAAATATTAAAGAGCTATATAAAGTCTCATTAGAAACAAGAACCTTTTACTCTTCCTCAATTACACCTGTTCACATATAACATGAAAAATCACCATCATGTAAGAGGTTCGCATGGCAACGATCCGACTGTAACCAAATAATGCTGAGCTGCTATTATGACTGCTGAACAAACAACAAAAGGACAGTTTCTTGAACCCTATTATGGTTAATAGTTTTTAATGGTGTTGTTTAGTGATGCTTGCTATTTGGGCAAGCACTTTAAAAAGTCAGCATGTAACTCGTCCCGCACCATTTGTGCTGTGGAGATAACGGCAACATTAAATCGTATAGCTTGTTAATGAGAGCTTAATTTTGCAGTCATCTAAACTTTAGACAGCAGAAGAAAAATACTGTACATCCAAAAAATCACTTTCATACCTCAAAATCAGTATTTTGTTAAAACCTTCTGCTGAGATGACATGATTGTGCTCCTTTTCCACAGGCAGAGAGATAATCCTACTGAGCATGTGCAGATTAAGTGTCATCACTCTAGCTTGTTTCTAAATGGAGGAATTGAGTGTGTTACAATTAGCCAACTTTGGTTCGCAAGTTACATCATTAGTTCCATAGTTCAGCAGTTCGATGTTTCCCGATACTATAGTTCACAAACAGTATTGCAAACTTACTGTACATGGTTGTAACTACATCTCTCTGTGGTTAGAAGCATAGTTTCTTGTTAATAAGTCAAACACTTAATAAATTGTGCTCTTGGGCACAATAATGCAGTACAATCTATATATATATATATATATATGGGGGAGAGTGGGGAGATTTGAGCCTGTGGAGAAGTTGAGCCACCCCTTGTTTCTAGGCAACCTTAAACAAAATTGGTGATGTGACCACAAATATATGAAGAGTTATCCATTTTACTCACCCTGTGATGGAGAGAGGCGCATGGAATAATTGGTAACTACATTTAAGTTCAAAAAAATGTTTTTCACTGTTCAAAGTGATTTTTTATGTTCAAGGACTCGTGCTTCTTGTGTCTGAACAATTACAGACAAATCTGGAAAAAAATATATATATAGCGTGTATGTGCTTTAGGAAGTTATAATATGAGTCTACAGTAGTCAACATTTGAAGTGGATTAAAAAAAAAGTTCATCCAAGTTGTCCTAACACAAGAACGCATTTTGGTTTTAGGACAACTTTGATGAAAGGTTTTGATCCACTTCAAATGTTGACTAGTATATACTGTTAGCATGATGTTAGCTGTAAATTTGTTAAAATGGTAGGAGTGGGGTAATTTGAGCCAAAATTCCTGGGGCAAGTTGAGCCAGTGGCTCACCTCTTCTTATGATTATAAAGTATTATTTTACTGTAATTCTATATTAAATTTCATTAAATTTAGACCAAATATTTTTTGAATTTGTTCTTTGTTTTGAACTTGATTTTGTTCTGAACATTTTAAATAGATCTTGTTTATGAAAATTGGCCATTGAAGTTTTTATGAAATTGTATTTCCTTCAACATTTAAAAGTGGGATGTTGAGTACTATTAGCCCAGATCTGTAAGGTCAATTGCAGTCTGCAAAAAATTGCAGTTTATTTTTTTAATTCTTCAATTTGTACTTTATTTTGTTCTGAAATTTTAAAATAATTAAAAAATGCCTTCAAAGTTGTGAACTGTATCTTTAAATAAATCTTTTTTCCATTATCCAAATCGTTTTATCCTTATTAGGGTCGTGGGGAGCTGGAGCGTAACCCAGTGTCTTGAGCCACAGGCGGGGAAACACAACAGAAGGATGGCCAGATTTTAAGAAGTGATTTTTATTGAATTTCTCTTCCTTTGAAATAGCATTAGGTGAAAATGTTCAGTTTTACTTCAGCATAATCAATGGCACAGTTTAACTCTATGTGGCTCAACTTACCCTCTCCCTAGGCACAATTTACCCATCACTGGGGGCAAGTTGAGCCAAGAAACCACTTTTTTTTTTTTTTTTGGAAAGCCATATTTTGAAAGCTGTTTATTTTAGATCCAAAGTGATTATTCCCAAGGATGCACCACATCCTGAAATTTATGTACATATTTAAGTTGGACGCATTACTGTCATGTGCTCGCGTTAAACACACGTAAGTAAAAACCGACTCAACTCACCCCGCTCTCCCCATTTACATTTTTACACATTATCAATCTATATATTTTAGCATGTCCTCAATAAACGGGATTTTTGAAGAGTGCACATGTGCATAAATGTAAAAGGGAACCTCCCTGGGTATGACATAAGAGGGAAGCAGTGATGAATCAAACATCAAATAAAGCAACATGACAAAGAACAAAAAATAACATTAGTCATCAGCTGCAATGTTTGATAAATTAGTAGAAGTTACTTCACCACATGTGTGTGATGTCATTAACGACCAACCTATTTTGTTGAACCAACGCGGATAAACAACGGAAATGCGACCATGTTCAGGAAACAGTCGTAACTAGCTAGTTACTCTCTATAACAATGCATCATACTATGGTGGTTAAGCAGCGAGTTATGTCGCTTTGGGGGAAATGCACCCCAAGCTGAGAAATGGCGGTACTCTCTTATTTGATTTGTTTCAGCATATTTATGCAGTCATTCTGGATTGTTTTCTGTGCTCTTTCCGGGGTTTTTTTTTTTTCTTTTCTTTTTTCAGTCATTTTGCACCCTCAGGTGTCTTGGCCACACTCAATTATGCACACTAAGTGAGTCAGTGATGTGTTGTTACTGCTACAGGCTCTGCTCTTATCATAAACACGCCACAAGCGACAGTCTTGAGAACATAAACCTCTAATATGCCTAATGAACTCACATCTGAATGAATAAAAAAACACGGGCCAGTTGCATAAACGTAGCCTCTGTTAAGACTGTGCCTTTTAGTTAGCAGTTAGCAAATGGGTAATCAGTCTTATTTTTGGATTCAACTTAGACTAATCTACGATTTAATGTAACTGAATTTTAAAAAAAATTATGGCCAGTCTTAAAGAAAAAAAATTAGATGACTAACTATTTTTATTTAGTAAGACTAGTCTAAACCTTTTATTCAACCGGCCCCAGGACATCCAGCTGCAGTTGAAAGTTCTAATATACTGCAAACTTGTCAAAATCCAGTTTTAAAAGTTTTAAAGTGTAAGTGGTGCGTGCCCATGCAAAATTTTCCACCATGACAATAGGGTGTTGTGGGTGGTTGCCAGGGCATTGCTATGCAGTTGCTAAGGTCCTCTAGTTTTTTAGTGCATCATTATGCAGTTGCTAGGGTGTTCTGGATGGTTTCTATGCAGTTGCTAAGGACTTCTGAGTAGTTTTTCATGCATTGCAGGCTGCAAGCATGTTAAGCACCTTCACTCACCAGCTACTTTATTACCTAAAAAATATCCCAACACCTTTGCACCACCAGCAGCAGCCTGAACCGGATGGATCCATGCTTTCATGTTGTTTACACCAACTTCTGACCTTACTATCCAAATGTCGCAGCAGAAATCAAGACTCATTAGACCAGGCAACCGTTTATCAATCTTCTATTGTCCAGTTTTGATGAGCAGAGCAGATGAATTGTAGCCTTGGTTTCCTGTTTTTAGCTGACAGGAGTGGCACCTGGTGTGCTCTTCTGCTGCTGTAGCCCGTCTGTTGTGTGTTCAAAGATGCTCTTTTGCAAACCTCGGATGTAATGAGTTGTTATTTGAGCTACTGTCTTTCTGTCAGATCAAACCAGCCTGTCCTTTCTCCTCTAACCTTTGGAATCAACAAGGCATTTTCACCCACAGAACTGTCGCTCACTGGAACTTCAGCACATTGTCTTGATCTACAAGCCTTAATGCCATGTGATTGGCTGATTAGATATATGCGTTAACGAGCAGTTGAACTGGTGTATCTATTAAAGTGGCCGGTGAGAGTTTAAATTGTAAGTTTAGGGATTTTAAAAAAGTCCAGTACTCTAACTGCGAGCAGTAGTCATATCATATCTCATATCATACCTCATCAAACATCAATAATGCATAATAACTTGAGCATTAATAATAATGAACTCATTCTCAAGAATAATTGCCTCATTATCTCATATTCAGAGTCAGGTCACTTCCCCGCTGGCTGCTTGACGTCATATACACGTAAAGCTCATTAAAGTATGAAAACTGATCCAGGAACAGCATGGCCTTTAAATATGGTGATCTAGATAGTGTGAACCTGATCTTAGATCAGCACCTCCTACCTTTAGATGTGATGGCAGGTGGCTCCCCCAGCAGTAGCCTCAGTCTCTTGGCGTGGATCTTGCCCTGGTAGTGCGACTGGGCCACCACCGCAGAAGTGAACGACATATTGCACAGCGTGCAGCACTTGTTCTTGTCCACGTCTCCCTCCACACTGCCCTGGGACGACACAGAGGCAGACACATACTCTGATATCCTTTAACCGGGACCATTTATCACCTTCAGCTAATAATACAAGGGAACAGGATGATTTATGAAGCAAATGTGTTATTATAACTTTAAGAGGAAGATATGAAATTTGGCTGTCAAATTGGCAGATGTGGGTCGCGCTGTGGAGAAGTAATTTACAAACTTCTAAAACCGGTGTAGCGTATATTCTACTTCCTGCGCTGATGCAACTGCTCTGAGTTTCTCATATTGACTGATATTGGCTCTGAGCGCTGTTGGGGAAGTTACTTCGAAACTTTAGCTCGCCAAGCTAAATGCTAATCATTATTTAGAGTGCAATCAAACTACTCTTTGAAAAAGTAGTTAAATACAATACTAGATAGCTACATTGAAGCTATTTGAGTGGGCAGTAGTTTTATATGTATATACCCATACTGCAAAAAAATATATATATTTTGGCCAAAATGTATTACAAATATGCTAAACAGAAAAATTTTAAACAGAATTTTTTTTTTTTATGTAAATGCCTAAATATATTACAAAATTCACTTTAACAGGCAAGAAAATATATTTACATTTTAGATGTATTTTAAAATACATTTTAAACAATATACATATATTTAGATTGAAAATATATAAAAAAAGGCCCAAAATATAGTTGATGAAATACAAGTAATTAAAATTAAAAAAATATCTTTGTTAATATATTTCAACATGTATATTAGAAATATATTTTTGTTCATTTTTTAAAATGTTGATATATATTTAAAGTATGTAAATTATTTTTTGACATATATGTGATCAAATACACTTCAAAACACCAGAATACAAGCAAATGTATACAACTTAAATAAATAAATAATTTATTTTATTTTATTTAAAAACATTTAGCTGCTGTTCATTGCTATCTCTTCCACTTGAACAGCAATGAACAGCAGCTAAATATTTTGTTGTAAAAAATAACATCTAAAAATTTCGTCGCAGTGATTTGATTCTGTGAATTTTGTATTTATGAATGTACATGAACCATCTGAATGAACCATTTCACTAGAGTGAATCAGACTTTCTCTCTAATGCTAAAAAGTGCATGATTTAAGTAAACAAAATTTGATTATTGCCATTTTGCTATTGCTATTTGTTGGCTAAAGTAGCTTGCTACTGTAAGAGCTAATAATATCACGCTAAGTTCAGTTAGCTACTCTCCAGCATTACCGCTGCGCTATTGCTTCATTTAGTCTTTATAGGTACATCAGCTTCTCAGTTTGATATATAAATCAATGGTCAATATCCTGAGTGCTGAGAAAGTGACATTGCAAGGTCAATGTCATGCAATAAACACGCAGAGCTAAAGCAGGTTAGTTGTCCTTATAGATGAGTCTATGGAATATGACTCCAAAAAACATAACAAAAAGTATTATGACACAATCTATCTCCAGCATTACCGCTGCGCTATTGCTTCATTTAGTCTTTATGGGTACATCAGCTTCTCAGTTTGATATATAAATCAATGGTCAATATCCTGAGTGCTGAGAAAGTGACATTGCAAGGTCAATGTCATGCAATAAAAACGCAGAGCTAAAGCAGGTTAGTTGTCCTTATAGATGAGTCTATGGAATATGACTCCAAAAAACATACCAAAAAGTATTATGACACAATCTATGAACTCATCAAATTTCTCCATTCTTCACAGAAAAATAGGCAATTACAGCATTTTCATGTTTTTTTGCATGAAATGTTCCATTAAACATTAAATAATGAGACCCTGATTGACTTTCTGAGCTTTAATTGTTCTGTAAGCCTTGCGCTTGAACTGAGGTCTGTCTTCTCTCTGCATGAGAAATGCCGCAAGCATCGATCTGTGTCTACTCGTTCTGCTTCTTGTTATTCCTCTCCTGACACGCCATAATGTCTTTATTTACTCTCCCGAGGGGAAAGACCTCACCAACATCCAGCTAAAGCACGAACGTCCGTTTAGACATTGACCTTGGCTGGAAACAATCAACACATCACGGCAACCCTTTCAATTTCAAGGGAATTTTCAGTATTGCAGACCACGTCAACAGACAACAGACATGGCGACTTAAACTGACACAAGTTTACATTGTGAGATAAACCGTAGAAATACACGAGGAGCAGAGACTCAAATGTTTTTAGATGCTTTATATGTGTTTCTGTGGGGTTTAGTTTGCTAGTCTGTTATTTTAATTAAAATAGTCAAGTGTTATCTAATGCTGATTTAGTGTAATCAAGGTTAGAAAACTGAGTTTATATCAGAAGAAAAGGTCAACACAAATGTTTTCAAGAGGTTTGCAGTTGGGCTTGAGACACACACACAGTGGATGCCATCACAGGACTGAGAAAAGTTCATGAAACAGGGGAAAGAACTAGGGTAAAACACAGGTGCAAGCAATGATTATATTTAACTGAATAAAAGCAACACTCTGTATTGCCATCTGCAGCCCACAACACCCCTTGTTCCCGGTGGAACAGCTTCTGACATTTCCTCAAAATGCTCTAAAATTTTGTGAACTCGCACCCATGACTGTGCATATAACCCACAAACATATGACCAGTCCAAATACCACAGAAGATTTGATAATGGTGGTCCTCCAGTCATTCCCATCATGACTGATTGTACAATCATTTGAAAATATTCAGTTATAAATTGATAATATAATTATTAAATGATATATAAAAAATAAATAATCATTATATTAATTATATTATAAATTACATTTAAACAATATTATATGATGCAAATATTGTTAAATATATGATATAAAATAATATATATATAAATAATTTAAATTTTAAATATTTGCATTATTGTATTATATTATAAATTACATTTAAACAATATCATTATAATAATGATGAAAATATTATACATTTTAACAGTGTATAATACAGTGTAAAATAATAATTAAAATAAATAGTTTTTTTAATATTTGCATTATTATATTATATTATAAATTTAATTTAAACAATATTATTATAATATATGACACGAATAATATTTACATTTAATTGATTTATTATTGATGTAAATATTTTTATATATTTTTGTCATGTTATATGTTATTATATTATTATTTATATGATTGTTTTTTATATAAAAAAATAATAAAATTATACAATATTCAAGTGAATCACACAGCTTCTTCCTGTTAAAGTGGCCAGAATAAACTGCAACCAGGAACACAGCAAAAAGCCAGTTTTTATGTTTTTTATGCAAGTAGCTTTGGTAGGAAAGAGTTGTCTAAGAACAAAACTGTAGGCATACTTTGCAAAAATATTCCAAATATATCCATTGAAACCCAGACTTGTATGACCTCTAGACTTTCAGCAGTCCAAACCACAGACATTCACAAGTCATGTGTGACATGAAGTGACAGCTTGTCATGTGAAAATCTGCTTCATCACTACATCCCAATGATAGGCTGAAATGTGAGAGATGTGGGACTGGGCAGAAGTAATAAGCTCAGACGAGCAAGTCATCCATGTCAATCAATAGGCTATGTTGTGGACATAAAACGGTTTCCTGTGGTAGCTACATCTGGGTTCCTCAATGGAGTAATGAAACTGTCAGCTTCAATTGTTAAGAAGGAACGTGGCTTGGAATCAGTGCTAGTATTTTTTCCGTAATCTACCATAAATACAAATAGCATAACTAGCTATCAAAATGAATGCATGTACATTAAATGGCCATATGCAGGCATGTATTTCTTCACTTACATCGTCTGTTCGAAGCTTCTTTGCAGGACAGCCACCATCCACTGGGTGTAGCATGTAATACAGACGAACTTTGTTCGCATGCTTTCGACTCTGCAAGAAAATGAGAGAGATGGGACAATATATGAGAGGTGGTTTCACAAGCAGCCCGTTTCATTCCAGTGTTGACAGAAAAACAACTCGCCATTGATTATCAAACTAAGCGATGTCAGGCCCCAAAACAGTTCTCATCAGAGCTACAGGAACAAGATTATGGGCCACTGCTTTCATTTCTCAAAGCTTGATATGCCCCTCTCTGAGCTCTGAATGATCGCTCTGGTGGGTGGATAAAGGTCCATATTGATTGTTGTACAGCAGATGAATGCCCAGCCAAATGAACAGTGAACAGGCACCAGAAGAGTAATTCTCACCAAGGGTCCTCCAATCCATTATCAACCAACCAACCAACCAGTGAGATATCTGGCCCAAAACAGTAAATCTGCATAAAAGTAATGTGGAGTTATATCTCCCTTTAAGCCACCATAGACTAAAATAATCTGTAGCTGTTATGATGCCTGGAAGACAAAAGGATTTTGGGAATCTATAAATCAGAAAGATGAATCATCAGACATTAAAGGAATAGTCTGGTCTGACTCTGGTCATCCCAAACTCACTTTCTTTTATCTGGAGCACTTAAGAGATTTTACAGAATGTCCTAATTGATATTTTCATAAATGTAAATGAAAAAAAAAAAACATAAAATATCATGTGGTTTGCTTGACTCATCTTCTGAAGCTGATATGAAAGCTTTGTGTGAGCAAGAGAATTCAATTTAAATGTTTATTCAATAACCTTCCACTTTATAAAATAAAAAATGACAGGTATACTGTGTAATTCCATGCATAAAGATCAATACTGTGTGAAAAATATTTAAAAAATAAAGAATTGTCTTTTATATTGCCACAGTCCTCAATGTCAAAATTAATTAAAATATTATCTGAGAAAATTTACTTCATATTAACTTGACTTCTACCCACTATTTCAGTAATGTTAAATGAATAACTTATCGATTATATACTTATAGTCTATTTCGTACTGTTTTTAGTTTTTAGAATGTATTTAGTCAAGCAGACCTTGTGTCTAAACCATCGATATTCAACTTACACCTGTGTTCTCAGAGCAGCGAGGTGCTAATTGACTCGGGACTCTCTTGATCCCATCAAGTTGTGTTCAGTCAGCCCTGAGGCGTTCCCTCTCCTCTTCAACCCATTGACACAATATCAGGCCTCTACTTTAAGGTATCTGACCCTAAATAGGTCAACTGAATCACTTGCATTGTGGCTGCATTTACACAGGATACATAAAGATGCCACAACATCCCAGTTAGGCGGTTCTGATAAATGTTTGGCATTGATCTTAACTGTCTGTTCTCATGTAATAAGCGAAGCGTCTAGGGCTAGCGTTGACTTTGTTCGTTCTAGTAAGCTAGACTCTCCTCAGCGGGGTGGTGGCACACGGATCGGTCTCATTAAATGCATGACCACACAGCCTCATCGCTCTGTCTCCAGCAAACTTCTACCGTCCTCATTATAGCACCAACAAGCTGACAGTAACAAGCTTGCACCTCAGGGCTTTGTTTTCTGAATTCTGCGAGGAAAATGAAAGAAAACCAAAAGCAGATGTATCACAGTGTTGTAATGAGGAAAATGCAGCACATTTTACGATGCATTCGATGGCTCGTATGATGAGCACAACTGTAGAGCTCTGTGAGTGCGCCTCTTGTTCATTTTCATTATTTTTTAGCAATAACAATATAAAGCTTTCAATACAGACCTATAACATGAGCTCTGAGGTTGTCAAAGCTAGAAAGTTTAGTTGAAAAACTGCACTACACTATAATGTCTGTTATGACTTACCAGAAAAGTCGCTGTTACCAAGAAATCAGATGGAAAAAAAAATCTCTGCAGTGACTGTGCACTGACAAAAACCATTATTAACCACATAATTGAATCTCCTTACACTCTAAAATGACATTCACATGTAAAAAATGTTTTTGTTAAATTTAAGATAAAAAAAAATGCTGTAAAAAAACACAGTGATGATATTACAGACTTTTTACAGTACCTAAATGTTTATTTCATCAAATTCATTCAAAACATAATTTGCAATACATACATGCATTAAGTAGTTCATTTTCTCAATATGTTACAGTTTTAATTTATACCGTTTTGCCTTTCTTTCTTTCTTTCTTTCTACTTCTTTGATTCACATATTTAAATGATTCATTTTGAAGCCGGTTGGTTTGACTTCAAACCTAAACTCTTTAGTGCAATATCTATAGAGAAAATAAATGGAAAAATACTTCCACAACCGGTTAAAAATGAGCAGTCACTGTTGTCACCTCATGTTAATCATGCTGGTGATAAGTAATAATCCCAAAATGTTTGTGACCTACCAATCTCTAAATATGATCTTTCATTTGGAAACACTGTCAAGAACGCCGCCGATCCATGTACCAACTGCTATCCTGCATGACCATGCCAAGCAACAAGAAGGTCAGATCAAATCTGAACTTCTCATATTGAAAGCCTCATCATTTAAACATGAGAGACATAATATTGCAGACGAGACCAGACTCTAGATTGGGTTAACAAGCTAACAGCTGGTTCTCAGCCAGCGCAAGTGTCGACCACATGCCTCAGGAGACAGAGAACGCCAGGCAATAATTAAGACATCTCCATTCATGGCTGAGGTAATGACATCTGATGCAAGAAGCTGTCATATGAATCATCCACTGTCTCGGTCGATGCATCAGATTAAACCGCAAAGACAAAAATTAAGAAGACAAAAACCGCTGCATGGGCTATTCAAGCCAAAAAGTCCCACTTTTGGGCAAACAACTGTATCATATCTGATATGATGATTAGGGAGCCCCAGCTACTCTGGAGGCCTGGATAATTGGTGTGCAATATGAAGACCAGCACATCTAATTCCTCAGGTTGTTTGGAGAAATAGTATAGGCTGAAAGGAGCGAATGCAGAACAGCTGGCTGTTTCTGAGAACCACTGACTTTTTGAACTGCTGAGATTTTGAACTTGGCCCGAAAAATCCCAAATGCACATATCCAATGCTATGTAATTATCTGACTTGGATCCTGCCTTCGAAAACAGCTCTGAATTTGCCAGGAATAATGTGGCTCCTATAGCGAGCTGCTGCGAAAAATGGGGAGAGTTTTAAAAAGAAAGAAAGCTGACAATGCGCTGCTAGTGATCCATATGCATCCCGCTAATGGCGTATCCCACTGGGTTACATGCATCAGTGAACCATTAACTCATGCAAATAAACAAAAGCAATTACTTTTTTTAAATGTACTAAAATGCTTACACAAAGAGGGCAATTTGTGTACCCCCTCATGCTGTTAGTGTATTATTTGAAATTAGTCATGTGACTTGCATCTGTGAGGGTTCAAGTGGGTTAAAAACACATCTGTTCCACCTTTATTTGACCCTCTAACTCTAGCACTTTCTATTCTATTTGAATTCTACTTTATCTATATTTATATTTTTTTTATTTATTTATTTTTTATTTAAAAAAACAACAAACAAACAAACACTAGCTTTCTATTTTTTCTATTCTATCTACTTGTTTTTCTTTGTGTGTGTGTGTAATATATATATATATATATATACACACCTTGCTACGTGTACTGCGTTAGGCTAACCGAGACTTGTCATTTGCACTTATATTGTTGCTCTTTTGTTAGTTTTGACTGCTTTTATTGTCCTCAATTGTAAGTTGCTTTGGATAAAAGCGTCTGCTAAATGACTAAATGTAAATGTAAATGTTTATTGGGCTCCCAAGGTACTGTTGTTTTAGAACAAATATAAATGCGCTTTAGACATAACCAAGCAAATATATAATGACCACAATACTTATTGCTCAGTATAAATGGAAGTACATACTACTGTTGATAAAGTTGAAGTCAGTAATATTTTTTGAAAGAAATTAATACTTTTATTAAGCAAGGATGCATTAAATTGAACAAAAGTGACAGGGAGGACATTTATAATATTACAAACAAAATTATATTATTTATATTCATCGAAAAATCCTGAAAAAATAACTATCCACAAAATTCCACAAAAATATTAATCAGCACAACTGAACAACATTGATAACAATCAGAAATGTCCCTTGAGCAGCAAATCAGCATATTGATTTCTGAAGGATCATGTGACACTGAAGACTGGAGTAATGTTGCTGAAAATTCAGCTTTGCCATCACAGGAATAAATTGCATTTGAAAATATGTAGAAAACACTTATTTAAAATGGTTATATTTTACAACATCCGTGTTTTAGACCCCAAACTTTTAATCACTCCATCAGATGCCATTTCAATTCTTTCAACCAGCCACTAAACCATACACACCAGAATGGGAAAGTTTATTATTCGGAGGTTTCTCTTCATTTATATATCAACTTTGTCTTAGATATTTCTCTTGGACTAATAAAAAAATAGACAAGTGATATACAGTAACAGTACAAAGATATACATGTGGATACTCAGATAGATTAATCTTGGCAGAATTAATGAGAAATGTTTGAGTTCATACTGAAATCTAGATTGAGATATTGAGATCACCAGAGATTTCTCAAGAGAAAAATCAACAGAAGACATGCACCAAACTCTCCATTTGGTCTCCAATTAATTTCATTGTTGTCTGGAAGAAATAACTGAGATATTATTCTCATTGAATTTTCATTTCTGATCTCACCGATGATTTTTACTTTCCTATGGGCAGGATTGTGGGATATCTATGTAGGTTGTATATAAACCTACTCACATTTCTAGATTGATATTATCAGAATGAAATTTATTTACATACCATGATTGATGGTGGGTGAAATTCATCCCCCTTTTTTAATTGCATATGAATATTAGCAGCAAAAATCTAATTAACCTACTTATCTGCCCTCATTTAAGAAAGTGTGCAGGAGACCATAGAACTTTATTGACAGCAGATCAAATTAACGGGTATTAGTATATGTTTATGCTTTATGTGAACGTGTGTGTGTGTGTGTGTGTGTGTGTTACTCACCTCATAGTGGGCGACTCTCTGTGACTCAGAGATAAGCTGAGCGCTGCACACTTTGCAGTAGCTGTCAGTGAATAACCCCGGATCCACTTCTGTAGATTTCATCTGAAGAGGTATATTATGACAATTACTCATTTTTAAGCGCATAACATGACTGGTCACACATTCATTAGCAATGCCTCAAACTAGAAAAGGTATGAGGTCTAGCAAGACGGTCTCAAATATCCTAAACTCATTATTACAAACTTTTCAATAGTATAACAGTGAGAAAATAATCCAAACACAGCTCGATTGGCTAATCAAGCCATTTTCAGTGTATTTGTAAAGTCATAACCTCGCCAACATCAATCATGTAAGATTTCATCGCTGTGACATCTTGAGTTTATCATACAGTGACATTCTTTGCGCAAACGGATGAAATCTGTGACATTTGGATTTGGCAAAAGGAGAGGGATGTTGGAGAGGAGGGGGTATAATGAGACAGACGAGAGAAGATAAAAATCTGGCACCGCTCTGTGTCAAAAGAGGCACCGACTTGCTGCTATGCCTAGAGGATAAAGCAGTGCATAGTTTTTAATGCTGATCTGGGACCATCTGACATTAACCTTGTTCTGACCTTTAATAATCTAGACACTGCAAAATGATTGTGGGTCATAATGAGAGATTTCTAATGACAGAAGGAGGTGAGGTCATCCATTTGGCCATACGCTCATTTGGAAAGCTCCTGGCACCTGACGGGGATCTTAAAGGAATAGTTCACCCAAAAATGAAAATATGCTAAATTTTACTCACCCTCAGGCCATCCAAGATGTAGATGGGTTTGATTCTTCATCAACACAAGATTGGAGAAATTTCGCATTGCATCACTGTCTCACCAATGGATCCTCTGCAGTGAATGAGTGCCATCAGAATGAGAGTCCAAACAGCTGATGAAAAAAAATCACAATAATCCACACGACTTTAAACATCTTGTGAAGTGAAAAAGCTGCGTGTTTGTAAGAAACAAATCCATTATTAGGACATTTTAACTTGATACATGATATGTGCAAATATCTCTTATGAGGAGACTGAGAGGATTCATATTTTAGCCGGAAACAATGGTTTGAAGTTAAAAACATCTTACTGATGGATTTGTTTATTACAAACACACAGCTTTCTGCTTCACAAGACGTTAACTGATGGACTGGAGTGGTGTGGATTACTTGTGGATTATTGTGATGTTTTTATCAGCTGTTTGTACTCTCATTCTGACGGCACCCATTCACTGCAGAGGATCATTTGGTGAGCAAGTGATGTAATGCCACATTTCTCCAGATCTGTTCCGATGAAGAAACAAACTCATCTACATCTTGGATGGCCTGAAGTTGAGTACATTTTCAGCAAATTTTCATTTTTTAAATTAAAATTCAGACATCATTTGCATGTCATTCCAAACTTGTATGACTTCTTTCTTCTGTGGAACACACAAAAAAATGAATTAATAAAAAAAAAAATGAAGAATGTTTCTGCAGGTTTTATACATACAATTAAAGTCAATGGGATGCAAAAACAGTACAACGTTGGACCCCATTGACTTTCATTGTATGGACATTTTTCGGACATCTTTTGTGTTCAGTAGATGAAAGAAGGTCATACGGGTTTCGAGGGTGAGTAAATTATCAAATTTTCCATTTTCAGGATGAACTAACAAACTCAGCAAGCATAATTAAATCAGAAAGTAGCCATAGTAAAAACTATGAACACACAATGAGATTAAATAGTTAAATAGTCTACAAAATGGACTACTTTAAAATCAACATGTTTTCTTTCAAAAAAAAAAACAAGCATAATCTGCAGTTGTCCTGTTTTTGCATGCTTTGATGAAGCTTCAGACGTTCACAACCATTTTGAGATTGTCATGGGAGGTATTATGCTGCTCTAGATTCTACTTCGGAGGACCAGATCTGAGGAAACAACTGCTTAGGGCTCATTTGTGATTAAATGGCATTGCCAACTGAAATTTGAATAATGATAAAAGAGTTTTATATAAATAAAATTAAGGTTGTTTTCAAACCCTTTCTTCTCAACCTAGGGGTACCTTCAAACCATATCCCATAACTATTCCAGACAAGTTGTTTGCAGGCAGAAATGATGTTTCAGAATGTCTGTGACCCTCTGATGCCCCCCAAAAACTAAATACCCCCCCCGCAGCATCCTGCAGTCCGTGACTTTACACTCAATAATCCAAAATCATTACTTCCAAAAAAGCCTCTCTCAAAAGCAATCAAATGCATTCTCACTTATGCACAGAACATTTGTGGTAAAGATTTGTATAGTAATCGGCCTCCTCAAAAGTAAATAACTGAATTATGAGTTGAATTGAAGTGACTGCCACTTCAAAGGCCCTTCTAAATTATAATCAATGGGTCAAATGGAGATCAGAATAGCAACTGGCCCTGCCAATTTCTCAGAAATGTAAGCTTTAATGTAGACATGCAGGATTACAGCAGCTTGAGAAACCAATTGGGAATTACATAACGATTGATCACTGTATTTGAGACTTTAATTAGAACTGTGAATGACTTGCTCAATACATATGATATCCATCAGACAGACTAGAAATCCAAATGTCCAAAATCAACATGAAAGATATCTTACAAATTACCCTGAAATAACTCCTATTCTTAAAAGCTCAGAGAGGAAAAATTGTAGCCAAGCATTTTGCTTTTTTTGAAAGAAAAGAATTGGGCAGAAATGGTTTTCTGAAGAGATGGATCTTATCAGAGTCTCTCTTGTCAAAGTTAATCACGTCAATAAAAGCTCCAGCTAACAAAGGCCTGAGCAGATGAGCATAACGCTCTTCTTTCATGTGTGGAAAAGTGATTGCTTGCCTCGCGTAAGCCTCAGAACCACATATTGATTTCCCCTAAGCTAGACAAAAATGCAATTTCCATTATTTTAATGAACGTTATAATGGAGAATGAAGTGCAGAGAAAAAATATATCAGTGAAAGGAGGAGAGCAGGTGCTTTCTTTTTATTCCTAAAACCCACTGCTCTGAAATGAGAAGACTACACAACTGATGTGTCTACAAAGTTACCAGCACCATAACACAGTTGTTGAAGACAATGACTGAACGTATGCACAAGAATATTCTAATATTAATAAAACTATATGGTCATATTCTGAATATGTATGTGCCATAAACCTGATTCTCATAAACAGATTAAACCAATATTCCAGTTTCTAGAAGTTTCAACATGCTTCTACTGTTCAAAATGTTTGGTCATGTCAATGTCTTAGAAATACCAACTTAAATATATATGAACTCACTCAGCAATATGATACTGTATATCCAAAACCTTTATGTATCCATATTTGCTTAATATATCTATTTACACTTAAGGTTCATCAGATTAAGATCATCAATATCTTGACCCAAAAATGTCAATTCTGTCATAATTTACTCAGCCTAAAGGTGTCCCAAATTTGATTTATTTTTCTTCTGCTGAACACAAAAGAAGATATTTTGAAGCTCCACTGACTAGGCTACTATTATTAAAATAGCATTGAATAGTATTTTTTGTTTCATTCTGTGTAAGTCAATGGGGACCAGCAACTGTTTGGTTACCCAGATCATTCAAAATATATTTTTTTATTTTCAGCAGAAAAACTCATGCAGTTCAGGAACTAAATTCACAGCTAAATTATACATTTTTTGGGCGAACTATCTCTTTAACGTGTTTAAATAAAAGTCACAAATAGCTTTTATAAGGGTATTCAGATGAGATTTACAGGAGCACTAAAAAAGAAAATTTAACAGTTGAATAGAATCATAATAGTAGTAATAGTACAATAATAAACTCAAAAAAAAAAAGTTGCTCTTTTTCCATGTTAAGGTTCATGCATTATGAAGAATGAACATTCGCGTAAAAGTGAAAACAAAAGCTTACTTGTAATTTCAAACTGTATCCCTGGTGCAGGTGTTCAGGACAGACAGGCAGATGATTGTTGATCGTACTGTCCATAGAGAGTGTGTGTGTGTGTGTGTGTGTGTGTGTGTGTGTGTGAGTGATGCTGCGTGTGCTGTGTGTGTCTGCATCAGTGTCCTCAGTGAGCTCCATGTTCAGCGGCTGCGCTCCGCCCCGGGCCGCGCTCATTGGCTGCTACCGGCACACATCAACAACGTGCAAAATGCAAATTAAGAAATAATTCATTTAAAGAAAATTAATTCTCATTTAAATAATCTGTGAGCTGTTGAAGTATTTGAAAACGCGTGAGTGATTTAAAAAAAAATATATATTTTCTATTCAGTTTATTTCTGTTTGATTACGTACGGCAACCTCTTTCATAAGGTTAGTGTCGGAACTTTTATAGAAAAACATTTTATTTCTAGGAAAGGGTTGCTTACACGCGTTCTGGTTTGTAGATTTATAGGCATACGTGCACACGTCAAACGGGCGTTGCGTCCATTCAAATTGTTTAACAAACCCTGGAGACTCCGGTATGCTGTTACGAACCGTTACGCAGCTTCTGAACGCAAGAAGTTAGCAAACAAACTTCATGCATCCAGGACAACAGGTGTCAGTATAAAATCCAAAACAGCGATTGATAATATAGACATTTTGAGAAAATTTATGTTTTTATTTAGCCTAAGTGATGATTCATTAGATAGATCACCAGGCAGACATATATTTTCTTCATTTGTGTTGTAGGACAATGCTCTTGACTATTAACCGAATGGGAGTGTCAAATACTATTTAGTACATCTTCAAGTTCCCTTGGAATATATTGGATTAAACTCACTTTTCTGAAGCTAGGTAAATTTTGGCTCTTTATTTTCATAGTTTAAATTACAATAATCAGATTTTATAAATAATAAAGATAAAGTGCATAAGCCTGATCAGATCGTTATTTCCGAAAGTCTGGTAACCATTCATAAAAATACATATTCTTTTTGTAAAGTAACATAAATCAACAGGTACTGCATAACAGGAATGACCGTCAGGTAAGGTAGGTGCTTCCCTCTATTGGGCATTTGGTGTAATTGCATGGATGGAGACGATGCATGCTGCTGTGGAGTATTTCATAAATCAGTTGTTTGCTTTACATATACCTCTCATTGGATATATAAACATGTCACTGACATATTTCATATGACGCATTTGGGATGTTGATATGTTTATAACGCTTTCTACAGGCATCACAGTGACTGACTGTCTCAGTATAAAGGTCAGGTCCTGATTATAGAAATAAGAGACTGACTATCCCTTGAGCCAATATATCGGCTTATTGAATGACAGAAAAAAAACAGAGCAGTCATAAATTTGGACAGACAGTTTTTATTTTACATATTTTTCTCATGGTGAAAGAACGGACTTGAGATTTAGAGCCAGATTTTTTCTCTCAATCATCAGGGAGTTTGCAGTGCCAAATTCCTGGAAGAACGTTTTCCTCAAACAGAGTCTCCAAACCAAATGTAATAATACAAACAAAAAATTTAAAAATCCAATAATAGATGAAGTAGATTATTCAACTGAAAAATATTTACTTCTCTTGTTAGTGGCTAAATGTAATACAACTCCACAGCTTTACCCCATTTTCGATTTGTCAATGTCATAAATGAAGCATATGAAAAAGATGTGTTTATATCCCAGAGGTATGAGAGGCCATCAGCTGATTTATGAAATCCTACCCTCCTGCCAAAATCTGCTCTCACCTCACAGTAAGGGTCAGGTCTGTATCTCAAGACTTGCAAGAGCAAATCAAGTCCAGTGTGTGTCTACAGATCCCGTCCCTGCCAAATCCATGATCCACGACACCCAAGCCAGTTATCATCTGTCCTGGTTATGTTTAAACTGAACTGCATGTGGTCCGGATTTAAATGCATCTGATTCAGCATTGAATTTGTGCCAAAAAAGAGTGGCAAGTGGCCTGCTCAAAGGATTAGTTCACACACGCAAAAAAAAAAAATATATATATATATATCAGTTATACTTTACTCTGTCCTTCCAAATAAGGAGATGTTTTACAAAATGACCAAGCTGCTCTTTTCCATATAATGAAAGTGAATGGTGACCATGACTGTGAAGTTCTTAAATGTACAAGTGGGAAAAAAAACATAGATTTCATTAACTATTATAATGTTAAAATGTGTGTGTGTGGGGGTGGGGGGGTTACCTTTATAATATGCTAACAACCACCTTAAAAACACAGGTGGCAAAGAAAAGGACACATTATGAATCAAAGTTCATCACAAGTAGATATTCCACAAGCTGAAGTAAATACTAATCTACTGTATAGAAGGTGCACAGTGTCATACACACAAATACAAAACTCCATCATGGTAACACACGTGACAATAAAATTATGCAATAAACATTCATTAAACTACATATGATGTAACAAAACCCCGATGTACATAACTGATAAGAACAAAAAAATTAAGAAAGCATTATTTCCATGAAAACCATCCATTTCACATCAGTTTACATTTTTTCCCTTTAAATTATAAGATGACTTGATTTTGCAAACTGCACATTTAAAAGTTTTTTTTACTGTAAAATTACATTAAAATTCCCATTAAATCTATTGCAGCTTTTCATATATGAAGTGAACTTACTGTTAATCAATTAACAGTTTTTTACCATGGAATTTTACAGCCTTTCAGATTAAAAATATGATCATTTTTTATCCATATGCACTTTATTTCATATTCTCTCATTCATAAGTCATAAGTCAATTCTCTAAATTTCATAAGTAATATAATAGCTTTTTTTGAGGAAAAGAACAAAATCTAAGTTTATTTGAACAAAAATGTAGCCATAATTCAGAAATGTTGAATATACACAAATGCAAATGGGATTTTAAGACTTATGTTACGGCTTAAATTTTGGTTTATTCGTCACACAAAGATGTTGTATGACTTCAGAATACTTTGGCAAAACTATAGTAGAGTCATATGGACAACTTTTAGGGTGTTTTAGTCATTTTTGAAGCTTGATAGCTCTTGGTCATTTTCATTGTATGGAAAAGAGCTCATATTCTGCTAAACTTCTCCTTTTGTTTTCCCCAGAAGAAGTATGAATGTCACAGGGGTTTGGAACAGCTTTAGGGTTGAGTAATGACAGAATTTTTATTTTTGGGTGAACTATCCCTTTAAGGTACCAGATATCGATACATCATGTTCTTGCATATGTCAAAATACACCATTCTTGTGTCATTCACTTCGATTACAAAGGACATTTCTTGGACCCAAAGTTTCAAGAAGTACTTTACCAGACAGCATTCCTTCACTCCCACCCACAAGAGTCAAGAAGGCCATTTGTTTGATAAAACTGTGAGATGTTGAACAAACTGAATCAGATTTATTTAGGCATAATCTAGATCAGAAGGATTGTGCAAACAGACCTCAGTTGCAATAATTTTGTGCTAATATAAATATGTAAAATGCACTCCTAATAAGACTGGCAGACAAAACCCTCATCATCGAATTGGGAACAGTGACGGCACAATATTCAGAGTCTATGCATCCCATCTGGCAGGATTCGCAGTTGGCATGTGTGAGAACTTCAGTCCAAACCCCATGTGGAAGTATGTTTACCGCAGAGCCCATCTTACATCAGATGCTATCCTGTGAGAGCATCATATTATTTATGGCATTTAATAGGCTTTCCCCTCAAGGCTGGAGACAAAAACGCAAGTCTTTTTCATTCAATGAAGCTGGGAAATATGCAGCAGAAAAGCCAACAGCTGCTTCTAATGATCATCCCATAGAGTCTGGCAGCCAATGTCATCCCAGAGCACAAAACACAGCTATTTGCTTAACCTGGATAAACCATCACTAGGCTTTTGCACGAGCTGGGATCGGTCGGCTTCTCCTGGGGGTTACACGCACTCAGGGTTTTTGCTATTTGCCATGTATGGATTTATTTCGAAACATGTTCGCTGCAGATGGTTTAATTTCAGCTTGAATCACCCTGAAAGGACGTCAAAACAAAAGGTTGGGGGGTCTTCAAAAGTAACTAAACAGTTTTAAAGGAATGCTCTGGGTTCAGTACAAGTTAAGCTCTATGGACAACATCTGTGGCATGTTGGCGATTACCACAGACAATTTCAACTTGTCCCTCAGTTTGTAAAAACACACAAAAATGCACTTAGAAATCTTTGGGACATGACATTCCAGAGGGTTCAAAAGCTCATATTTTTGTTAAGGTATTAATTTGTCTTTTAACAATATCCAACAGTGTGTACTCATACGTCACAAGTGAATTTCTTTCTTTTCTTTTTTTGTTTCTGAAAGTCATGAAAATTTTCATCACATTTCAATTGATGTATTGTGTTAGAAGCATTCTGTGAAGCAAATGATGCTGACGGAAATGACATTTCAAACATTTTTGTGTTAAATCCTTTGTTTTACTAAGGCCAATTTCAAAGCTTGCATTTTATGTATCTTAAATGCACCTTTTTTCATAATTTGACAGAAAAGAGTTTGTTTAGTCATTGCATTTATTTTTATTATTATTATTAATACAATATATATATATATATATATATATAGGAGTAGTTAATTTTATTCTTATGGAAACCCATTTCCACTACATAAGAAAAATAATCATGTTTTTTAAATCATAATTATGACAAAAAGTCATAACTATGAGCTAAAAGTTAAAAAATACGACATATTGAGTCATAATTATAAGATTAAAAAGTTGAAATTGACAGAGTCACAATTATGAGATAAAATGTCATAATTATGACTTTCAAAATTAAGATGTAATATGAAAAGCTGAAATTATGACAGTTGAAATCAAGATGAAAAAGTAGAAATTATATTGAATTTGAAATTGACATAAAAAATCAAAATTATGATTAAGTCAAATGATGAGATAAAATGTAGAATTTTTCAGCATAATTATGACTTAGTATCTCATACTTTAAACCTTTTATCTCATAATTATGACTTAGTGTCTCATTATTTTTATATCCTATGGCTTATGCCATATTTTTATGCCATAATTATGCTTTACCAAAGCATTATTTTTTTTTTCTAATGAGGTGCAACTGGGCTATCATAATCATCATTTTAAACATACAATATATTTTTATATATATTATAAGATTGAAATCATTGTACATTGTGAAATGAACAGTGTTTGCAAGCTTTACATGGCCACCCTTTATTTTTCGACACATAAACATGGCCATGCAGCACCTGTGTGTTAGAGTGATTTCATGGCAGATTCATTTGCAAAGGCATGTTGTCAACACCAGCACTATCTGAATCTGATGCTATCACTATTGCACACTTTATGACGCTGGGAATGTAAACAGGTGTAGTGCCAACGGCAATATGAGACACACACATTCACACACTATGGCATCACTGCGAGTCAAGCGGAGCTATCTGCTCAACATCTTTCAACTGTTCTGATGTGCTGACGTTAAATCTCTCAGACTCTTGCATGACTCATGAAATCATGAAAACTTAAATTTGTTCCACCTAAATCAGATGGATGAAAGTGAGCGTTTTGAGACTTTGCATCATTAGTGCAAAGTCAGGTAATTTGAAGGCCTGGCCTGTTGGAGCATGATAGTCGAGAACAGATCTTACTGTTTCACAGCTCATCAGCCACAAATAAGGGCACTTAAACCGTATCAAGGTGATTACTGATTGGCGGGCATTACAACACAGATGTTTTCTCAGGAAAATGCCTTCAGTCCAAAACCTTGCAGTTTGCTTTTCTTGAGTTGATGTATTTCACAAAGCTTGTTTGAATAACCGTGGTTGTGTCACAGCTATTAACCATGATTTGCTACTTGCTAGTTGGAGGCATGCTAGTCATCAGGGACATTCTCACTCAGAAGAGCATTTGATTGGACAAAACTCAGTGTAGTACAGGATGAGTCATCGATATTTTGGTCAGTTTTTCCTGAAGAGAAATACGTACATTTTATCAAGTTTTGAAGTACATTATCATAGATGACATCAAAGCAAATATACTGTCAAAAGTTGGAGATAAAATAGTATGTTTTATAAGAAAATCATTCCGCTTCAAAATTCCACATTAACTAGCAATTTTCAAGTAAAAATTGTTTATACACCATTTTTTCAGTGTAGACATGGAAAACTAAAAAACTAAAACTCTTAATTTTTTACATTTCATTATTAATTTTGTTGCATTTTTTCTTCTTTTCTTTTCTCTTAAGTAATTAATTGGGAGTAACTGGTTAGATCAGTTTCTTTCCAGAATGTGCAAGCAGAAGTTGCCATTTATTCATTTATTTATAAAATTCTCTTGGATCATTTACTATAAATTATAATTTATCATATAATCTTTTGGTTTTGACTCAATTATTAACTCTCCTCAAAAAAAAAAGAGAGCAAGAGAAAACTCAAACCGCCTTTCATCAGGAAAGCTGGGAGAGAAATATGTCCAAATCATTCCCTGAATCCAAAACAAACACCTCTGATCTGTCTATACAGGATAAACATTTTGTCTGGCTGTTTGCTTATTCAGGGCACATGCAGAGTCTGAAATTTCTCTAATCTGTTCTGATTCATAGTGATTATTTTGCAGTGATTTCACAGCATGTGATTGTTAAAGCTGGACTGCTTGGCAGGTCACAACTGCTACTTGTCTTTTTTACTTAAATCACTCACTAATACACAGTATGTAATAAAGAGTGCAGTCAAATATATTAAAAATATTTTCTGTTTTAATGTTGAATGATTACAGTGCATTGTGCAAGTCCTCAGGCATGCTATAGGACACCTTCCACAGCATGATTAATTGTGATTTGCATCCTATGCAGCAACAAACTGTCAAAAAAATAATCTCTTTTATTGTGTAAGATGTTATGTATTTTACTGAATACCGAATACCTGATAGCTGTGACGAATATTATAAAACATAAACATTATTAACAGATTGCATGGATATAGATATTATTCCACCATGAAAACATCAATATATATCAAAAGGCAGTGTTTGCAAACTGACTTGAAGCATAATGGAATGCAAATAACTATGAATAACTGTTTTGTACTTGGATTGGTTAGAAATGTTCAACAACATTTGAAAATTTGATCTAAATGGCACTTGTTTGTATGTATTCAGGCAAACAAACTAAGTTGGATTGTGGCATCTGTCGTTCCTTTATATACTGTACTGTACTGTAATGCAAAATGTAATATGTTATAATGGGAAGTTCACAAAGATTAGTAACCAGTTGATCAAAAATCACTTGAACATTGTCTCAAAAGTTGAACATTTGTGGCTTTTAAGTTTTTTAAGGGCCTTCATAAATTCTTTGCTAGATTTGTCCCACTTATGAATGCCTGTCAATATATACTGTTTCCCCACACTCCGGCCCATGATTAAATAGTTGCTCCCTAGGTTTTCCAGTTGTTGGCATGGACAGTCTGCTCCATTTTTCAAGTAAAGAACAAGCTTCTTTAGGTCCTGCTTTTTCAGAGTTCCAAACTTCACCGCCTTCCTCCTTTTTTGCAGAATGACTTTTCGATCTAAGTTGTCTATTTTGACTTCCTTAATCTTCGTCTTGATTGCTACAAAAAGAAAAATGTAGGTTTGAGAAGTCATTAATGTTCATGGAAGTTTAAGTGAGGCAATTTCTTTGCACACGTATGAAGTCTTAAATATCTAAAAGAGTTATGTAATGTCTAAAACAGTTATGTAAGTTAAAACCTTTATATAAAAAAATCCTTCAAGTGCTGACAGATAATGCAAATATTTGAAGTATTTTTGCTTAAGGTCATTGTTGTATTTTTTTGCCATGGAGATGCTGAACACTTGGCTGTTTTTCATCATCTGTTGTTACATTTTAGCCAAGAACTCATTCTAGTTTATGTCTTTCAGATGCTATTCTGTACTAATTGTGCAAAGCTGGATGGTGCAATGTGTTGTATCGCAATATCGTCCAGGGTGTGTGAGCATACGATTCTTGGGTACGAATCAAATTCTAAATCCAACCAAAATCAATAAAGAGACTGCACACTTTCTCCAAAACTTACACTATTAATAATGTTAAAACAAAAAAGGTTTTTTTACCGATCCCTGAGGCACTCCTCAAATCACTGGCTATTCAAGCACTGCGTTATGAAAGAATTTAAGCATTTTAAAGTGGTTATTGCCCATGTGTATTGTGGATAACAATGTTGAGCATTACTAACAACACAGATCAACTACTACACATAATCAAACACATTAAGTACTAGCTTTTAAACTCAAGGACATAATCCACTGAGCTGTAAAATTTTCTTGTTCCCTGGAGCTTTATTTTGACAAAACATCTGGGTCAAAAAAAAAGCCAGAAAATACAAACTACATTGGGTTTTCCACCGATAACTTTTCTAATGTTAGTCATGTGCTGCATTTATACCTTCAACATAAAACAAGCATTTAATTTTAATTATAAGCATTTTCGCTAAAAACATATAAGCAAACTTTAGACAATTTCAGGTAAACTGAAATGTGCTTCTTATGGTTACAATTAGGTTTTATGTTGAAAAGTATATAATAGTTTTATTATGACTGAATCAACATGACTAAATTGGGTTACAACAACAAAAGTCATTTTTAAGCTCAGTTTAGGTAGAAATATCAACCCGTTTAAGGTAAAAAATTCCATATTTTGATTTCCACATTTTACAGTGTTACACAGAGACAGTCATCCTATAATGACATAGAAAAAGCCTTTGATTGGGTTGGTGCTTGACAGCTTAAAAATAAAAGGTTCCATGAAATTCTTGCCAGCGGCAAGCTTCCTGTCTTTGACAACATCTCAGACCCTGAAAAAAAGACCTTCTGGATTCTGACCACATCACTGATTCTTAGAAACAGCATTTTCAAGTAGCTCTTCTTTTTATAAATCCAAATATCTCCATTCACGGATGAAATCTAATAATCGACTATTATACTATTATTAGTATGTTGTTCTACAAATAAACAAATAAATAAATAAATTCTGGAAATATACAAGGAGAAGAAAAGTTTGACCACGCTGAGTTGCATTTAAAAACAAAACAATGGGAATGGAACAACAAAAAAAGACCTATTCAGTGGTAAACAATACTGGACGCACAATATTCAGTGTTTATCTGTACTGTGGTCACACATGTTGTTATGTTTAAGCAGCACTACACCATTCTTACTGTCTCAAGAGAGAAATGGATTTAAGAAGTGTGAATCCAGACAGTAATTTTATAAATATTTTTTTCAGGCAACAATATAATTGGAAACAAATGTGTGGGCTAAAAACCTGGACCTGAGCAGAATCACAATGACAGGAATCAGCCGATCGGGTTTTGTTCTCTTGAAGTCATTAAGCTCTGGCCAATAAATCAAGCGTGCTAAAATCACTTGCGTTAGTAGCAGTATGCCGAAAAGTGTTTGGAACAAGATATGTTTTTAGTGCTTGATTTGTTTGTAAAAGATCTGTGCCAAAGCCCTTCACATCTGAGGTGCATTTTAATATGTTTTAGGCCGATTTCCATAATAGTCTATATAAGAAAGAGCTCATTTTCAAAATGGTTGTGAACTCAGTAGGGTTTGACTTTGTAGTCAGTTTCAACTTTGTACCATAAGATCAGCATGTTGATAGCAGTCAGGAAAATAATACAGCCAGTTTATCATTTCTGTCTTGTTGGTATAAAGACAAAATATAATAGACACAATAAATTGGAACTTGAAGATCTCACTAATTGAACTAATCATTTATGTTTTCTTTATTTATCTTGAATTTAATCTTTTAAAATAAATAGACTACATATTTAAACTAATAACTTGGATGCAATCTGAACTGAACTTTTGTTTAGGGTGATTTTTTAAATACTGATACAACAATATTGCATTAAAAATTCTTTACCGAATTCACTGGCACACATGTGTTCCAGAATTCCATCTGAGTTCATCTCATTGTCACATGGCGGACACACAGAAGTGACACCTTCAAAAAAGAAAACAAAAAAATTGGATCCAAAGTTGCTGACATATGTATTCAATAATGCTTGCTTATCAACTTGAAATGTAAGCAATTGTAAGATTATAAATTGATCTGTAAATGTTGTAAATGTTTAATTACTTTAAAACCAAAAACCTTAGAACATTCAATAATAATATGAATCATCATCATAATCATCAGTGTATTATTTTGATTCTGTATTTGTGTGTGTGTTTAGTTTTTTGTTCATCAAACAGCATTTTTTCCATTCATTTATCCTCTCAATAATTTCCTGTTTTTTCAACTTGATTTTTTTACGGTTTCAAATTCAAAATGGTGAGAAGATGCAACAAATGTATCACTGCAGGTTATGACTTTGACATGAATTAAAAAATGTAATTTATTTTAACATTGTCATGTTAATTAAGAACTAAATACGTGTCAATAACGTTTGTTTCTTTGTTGGTAATGCAACAAACTTATCTTAAACGATCAGCCTTATCCAACCATAATACACTACAAGTAAAAACTTGAAACACACCTACTGATTCTTACTTTTATTTTTCACATTTTAAAATAGCAGTAACAAAATGTTACCAAATCAGTAAAATAGCAAACCGAAACTGTATATGAGAACTGTGAAGACACCACATAAAAACTATATTATATTTTAGATAAGTTAGCAATTAGCACAATTTATATTTGTCGGCAAAATATTTTTTTAAGAAAAAAAAAGAAGATTAAAAAAATAAGCTAATGGGAAATTCAGTCAAATTACATACAGCTATAATACACACCTGGGGATTTATCCGTATCATCGCTGCTGGTGGTGTTCATAGAAATGCACACGTCGCCCAGGGGAAACTTGTCACAGTTGAGCATTTCAGGCCAAGGGAACCCAAACGCCTGCATTATAGGGGTACAACTATCCCGGACAGCCTCGCACAGCCAGCGGCACGGATATATGGGTCTTTCGAGGCACACGGGGGCGAAGAGCGAGCAGAGGAACACTTGCGTGCCGGGGTGACAGGCTTTGTGTACCAGAGGAACCCAGCTGCCCGCTTGCTGCTTCACCTCAGCTATGGTTTCATGCTCTAGCAAATTGGGAAGCAGCATCTGGTGGTAGCCCACATTAAAACACAGCCTCAGGTCCTCGGGAATTTCCATGCACTGTGGGCTTTTGCCGTAACTGTGCACCCACGTCTCCGGTTTCCAAGTGTAGTACTCATACTCGGTAGCGTTGAGCGAAGGGAGGAGGACAACTGGAGCGATGAACATCCACAGCTTGGGGAGAAGATTCTTCATGGCACGAGGAGAAAAATATTGTATCGATATCGTTATATCCACCTGCGTTGCACTGTTGAGACTTCAGAAGTATGTCTTTGCATTAGTACTGCACTACCTGGGTTTTTGTTGTTGTTGTTTTGGCGTCCTCGTTCTCCACAGTCCTGATATGAGAGAGTGTCGCGCGCTGCCGTTCGGTTGCGCAGCGCTAGAGTAAATGAACACGCTTGAAAGGTGAAACAACCAATAGTAATTCAACCGGCTTGGCATAACGCGAAGATTGCTCAATGTGCTTGACAATTTTTTTTCTTCATGCAAGGGGACTAAAATAATTCATTAACTCGTTGTGTCTACTAATTGACCGAATTTTTTAGATAATATAGCCTAAATATGTGTGGCTACGTATAAATTAAAATGATCCGATTCAAAAGGACGATTCATTCGCGAATTGGACATCATTATAAAGATATTATGTTCTTTATATCTAATACTGATGATTAAGAGGGTGATCTATGCATCCACAATTATAATGTATTACCAATCATATGTTGCAATAAAATGTAATTTTTGTAAAATTCTGTTTCATTTTTTAAACAAGTTAAACTAGTTCACGAGTGACCTGACCAGTTCTTCAAATAAATAAATAAAGTGTCGGTCTGTCACAATCAACATTTCTGTGTGTGTGTGTGGATTACTTTGGATTACTTAAACATCATTGTGATGTTTTTATAGGCTGTATGGACTCTCAAGCTGACGGCACCCATTCACTGCAGATGATCCATTGGTGAGCAAGTGATGTCATGGTAAATTTCTCCAAATATGTTCTGATGAAGAAGCATACCCATCTTGAATGGCCTGACGGTGAGAGAACTTTTATTTTTGGGGGAACATTTTGGGTGAAACCATCTTGGTAGAAATGGCAAAACTGGCATCTGAACAGCTGCATTTGTTAAAGAGCCTTCGCCCTCGGGTTGAAAAGCTCTTGTGTAACAGACTCATAAAATGTAAGTGAAAATGGCTGTACATGGACTGTGTCAGTGGTGCATCTGTAAAATGTCTGATCTAATTCTATAAAAGTTCCACAGCCTGATTTATAACAGTGTTTGTCAAGTCGGTCAATGCAACCCGGATGGCACCTCTGCTACAAAGACACGTTATTTAGAATTTAGAATTAAACATCTGCGACTTTTGGCTGGGTTTCTTGGACTGGGATGATGCAGATGCTTGCGAGATGCCCTGCGCTGTGTCTCGTTTGCTTTTCACACTGATTTGAGAGCAGCTTCTAATACTAACTTCAACCATTAAACGCCAATGTGGGCATTTTCTCTCTCACATTACTGCAGCTGTGTGCTGGCATTCATAAGCACACAATTATTTCACAATGTTCATAATGAAGTGACAGTTGAATGAAAACAGACATGCTATTTTGGGATGCCAAACTCGTCGTCACTTAAGATGTTTGAATTACACCAAAATACATGTCATCATGATGTGTTTACCCGTCGTTTCTCCACACGAGAAGATCTTTGGTGGTAGCAGACCAAGTATCCCTCCAGTGAGACCACCTGTTGTAAGAATCTTAGAGGACAAATGAGGGTCATTCAAAGATTTATGAATGTCTCCACTCATGACTTGGCTGGAATCAGATATTTTCCTGATATTTTATACAGCAGTCCTATTAGTGAAACATATTTTCTGTTCCCCTGATATTGCATTGGTGAAATAAAGTTGCAGAACACTATAAAGAATCCTTTGTAGGAAATGACTGAGGACTGCGTTGTGTTTTGGGGTATTTTATAATAGTTTTGGTCACTTTCTTCATAGAATAGTCAATCAATTCAATTATAAAACGGATAGTTCCCCAATATAGTAAAGCGTGTCAAACACCATATCACTTCACAGCTCCATACAACAGTTGATTATTTTTGTAGAAAAAAAATCTGAAAAAATAAAATAAAATTACTATTATTTTAATTTAGCTGAATTCATGTTTTAAATAGCATCCTAATGAATTCTTAATATTTTAATTAAAAAGCAAACATTAACTAAAACGATTTCACCCAGACTACTAAAACTAAAATCATTAAAAAAAAACATTTTCATTACTTGAATAATCATTCAACATTACTTGATGAACATTAAATGAAATAAAATATAAAAACCTATTTTATTAAACTTATTTTCACTGAACTACTAAAATAACATACTTTAAAAAATTATATAGACATATTTAAATATATATATATATA
>NW_015536497.1:869248-907436 GCF_001515605.1 Sinocyclocheilus anshuiensis | reverse complement strand
TCAAAAACACAAACTTACTACAACTTAAACTAAAATAAAAAATAAACAAAAAATATATTAACCCCCACCCCCCAAAAAAATATATATTAACAAAAATTAACAGTATATAAATGATACTAAAACAACACTGGTCCAGATTAAATTGATGCATGTAATGAAAAAAAAAAAAGAATATTTAAGAACTGATTAATAAGCTGCAACAAAACTAGAGGGGCATGGATTAATGAAAAAAACATTGTTTCACAGACAAGAATGTTTACAAATGCTTTTCAATACTGGTCTTAATTACAGTGCTGGAGTTTCCTCATTTGAAACTGATCAAAAACGCTCATGTGTGAATCAAACAACCTTTTAAACAAACGCTCTTGCCTGTTAAACTGCAGATGAAGTGCACTTACAGCAAACTTGACTCAGAAATACACCTATAAAATGGAAACATCATTGCACAACATGCTATTTTTACAAAATATTCTTGATCTGACAGTTTTACAGATCTCACAGCCTGTCAAGGTGGACCACAAGCTTATTTTATGTCCATACTGAGTTTATCCAGTGCCGTCTAAGGAACTGAGTGATGGTGAAAACTTTAGGAATGAATGATCTCACTGATGTATCATTTATCATGTAAGGCTGACTGAACCACTGCTGTAAAATAAGGGTGATTCCTTGCTTTCTCGATCAAGAAGACTTCTCTGTTGTATGTCACCCTGTGTAAGTCATCAAAGTATGATTTCAAAACACAGATTGGGACAAGGAGAGAGTACTGTTTTAGGCATTAACATTTTCTCCTTTAGGTTTCGCTCAGTATCACAAATGCTTCTGTGATCAAAGTGAGTAAACATCACTCTTGTTCACTCTAAATAAATAAATGTTCACTCTTAGTAAGCTGGACTAGGCTGTGTCCTTTTCTCATGTGGGAACACAATGTCCTCCTCTCCGAAATGTTGTGATGCTATTTTCTAAATGCTGGCAAACAAATGCATCATTACTATGGTAAGTATGTAGTGAGATCATGTCTGTTTTACATTCAAATTACATGCAAAACAACTAAATCCCTTTAGAAACTGCAAATTAATTATTATTTTTTTGTTATTATTATTATTATTTACACATCTTTCCTATACTGTATGTTGACCCGTTTAAAACGAAATAGCAGTGAGCTGGCAATGGCAATTAAATTATTTTCACCAAATAATTTAATTCACAATACTTCACCCGTACGGTGATGAAAGAAAAAGAAAAATGGAATAAAATAATTTGATTTGGTGTAGCAGCGGAACTGATGAATAAAGGCAAAGGTTCCTACCGGACTGTGTTTTGTAGAGGACAGGAGGTCGAATAACAGGAAGAGGAGCGGCCGCCACTATGGCGGAGGTACGTGAATAAAAACAAAATTTAATTACACTTTCCTTCTTGTTCACTGACAAAGGTGGGCGTCTGAAATGATGCGTTATAATCAATGTTTCGCTCTCCAACTATCTGAATAATACGCACGTGTACTTCTAAGACCGTTACTATTTGACATGTTAGCGTTTCTCCAGTGGTCGTCAAAGATAAATATCGACGTCGATGACTAACTTTAACATTGAGATCCTTACTTTCCCTGTCAGTATACTCATATAAATCTGAAACCAGCTGTCATGTTTAAAACGAGCTTCATGTTGTCATCAGATTTCAGTCGTTTTATGATGCTACAAGGGCGTTGTGAGTGTAGTTTCTGTGTATATGGGTATGATTTCCTGTGTTTTTAATAACCAGCTTTGATGATAATTAAAAAAAAAAGTTTATTGAGCGGCAAATCAGCATATCAGAATGATTTCTGAAGGATCATGTGACACTGAAGACTGGAGTAATGATGCTGAAAATTCAGCTTTGACATCACAGGAATAAATTACATTTTAAAAAGCATTCAAATAGAAACAAGTTATTTTAAATTGTTATAATATTTCACAATAATGTATTATTAATAATGTTATTGTTTTAAGTATCATTCGTGAACATAAAAGACTTATTTCAAAAGCGTTTGTAGTGTGTAGATAAATGTTTTGCTGTTTTTATATTAAAAAAATAGCAAAATAAGAGACTTATTTCAAAAGCACTGAACACCCTTTTGAACTGTAGTGCATGTTGTAGTAGATAAATGTTTTGCTGTTTTTTTTAATATAAAAAAATATAATACTTTCCATATTATGTTGACATGATGGAAAATCATACTTATCAGTTATTGGCGGGTATGATTTCCTGTGTTTTTAATAACCAGCTTTGATGATAATTAAAAAAAAAAGTTTATTGAGCGGCAAATCAGCATATCAGAATGATTTCTGAAGGATCATGTGACACTGAAGACTGGAGTAATGATGCTGAAAATTCAGCTTTGACATCACAGGAATAAATTACATTTTAAAAAGCATTCAAATAGAAACAAGTTATTTTAAATTGTTATAATATTTCACAATAATGTATTATTAATAATGTTATTGTTTTAAGTATCATTCGTGAACATAAAAGACTTATTTCAAAAGCGTTTGTAGTGTGTAGATAAATGTTTTGCTGTTTTTATATTAAAAAAATAGCAAAATAAGAGACTTATTTCAAAAGCACTGAACACCCTTTTGAACTGTAGTGCATGTTGTAGTAGATAAATGTTTTGCTGTTTTTTTTTATATAAAAAAATATAATACTTTCCATATTATGTTGACATGGAAAATCATACTTATCAGTTATTGGCTGAGTGTTAAAATTGAATATTTCATAGATTATCTTGTAGGTGAGTGACTTCAACTTGGATGTCTGTATCGCAGGGAAAAAACGCTTTCGGGGTTTTAAAGCACTTCATTTGCTTAACCTGAGTTTTTAAAGATGGAGCTCACTGTTTTTGAGGACAGAAGTATTGGTTTTTAATAACCCATACTCTGGTTTTCTCTCCAGACGCACAGCTTGCAGGACCTGCGGCAAGCAGCCGTCGCCTCCAAGGTTTTCGTTCAGAGAGACTACAGCTCTGGAACTATCTGCAAGTTCCAGACCAAGTTCCCGGCAGAGCTGGAGAGCAGGGTGTGTGGAGATCCATAGCAAACACAAAGGAACCATTTACCACTGATCTGTATTTACAGATGTCAAATATATCTAAAGCTTTGGCAAATGGATTCTGTCTGAATACAGATAATTGTTTTGTTGGTACAGATTGAAAAGCAGCAGTTTGAGGAGACCGTACAGACCCTGAATAATCTCTATGCAGAGGCGGAAAAGTTGGGCGGCAGGTCATATCTGGAGGGCTGTCTGGCCTGTCTCACTGCGTACACAATCTTCCTCTGCATGGAGACCCACTATGAGAAAGTGAGTTGACAGAGTGATAGGCACTAGATATCATCAACATCACATTGTCCATGTGGATTTCACTGTTGTGTTGAATTCATTCAGGTGCTGAAAAAGATTGCCAAGTACATCCAGGAGCAGAATGAGAAGATCTACGCTCCTCTTGGTCTTCTCCTGACTGATCCCATAGAGAGGGGCCTCAGGGTTGTATCCTTCCTACATCATGCGAGTCTTTCTGTCCCCTGGTGAAACAAGAGTTTTCTGACCTGTCAGAATTGCTACTTTTAACATTCTTAGAAACATACACTACCGTGCAAAAGTGTTGGGTCAGTAAGATTTGTTTTTAAAGAAATTATTACCTTCTATTTCAAATAAGTGCTGCTCTTTTAGACTTTTATTAAAGAATCATGAAGAAAATGCATATAGTGCTGGTTCCGTATGTATGTATGTAATATATATATATATATACACACATTTATAAATTCTCTATATATATATTATTTCATTTCCATTTAGTTTGTTGAAGTATTAAAATAACTCAAATTAAATAAAACTAAAACTTAACAAAAGACCTATACAGACGTAATAAATTCAGACATAATTTAACTAAAATTAAAATAAATAACTAATACAAATCAAATGACAGTAGTTTATCAGTAATCCTAAAAAATAACACTGCCAAACACACATTAAAAAACAACTTACACGTAGTAAGAAATGGTTATAAAAACTGAAACAGAAGTGAAACAAGTAGTAGGAAAGAGGAGAAATATATCATGTGGAAACATCATGTTAAGCAGCTCAATTGTTAATAAGAAATGTTTCTTGAGAATGATTTCTGATGGATCATGTGACACTGATGACTGAAGTAATGATGCTGCTTTTAATGATGCTTATTTAATTGTAATAAAATTTCATTATTTTTTTTATTGCTTAATAATTTAATTATTTTTCATTATTACTGTTTTTACTGTATTTTTGAACATAAATAATTCAGCCTTGGTGAGTTTTAGAGACTTTTCAAAAACATTTCAAAAATCTTATCCCAAACTTTTGAAATGTAAAAAAAAAACAAAAAAAACCTTTCATAGTCTTACGGCAGTTCATTTCCTTAACTTGAGTTTTCAAAGGTGGAGATCATTATTTTTGAGGATAGAAGTATTGGTTCAAGATAAAACACACCAAAGGTAAGTCCTTTTTGATCTAAATATGATGATATCCAATGTATTTAGTGCGTTGGATAATCATCTTGAAATAATGAAGTGCAATATTTTATTTTTTCCTGCAGGATCATGTTTGGATCGTGATTATTGGCCTGCTGGATTCAGAACCTGCTTCTCCATCTCATGATATCACAACCCTATTGCTTTAAATGTAGATAGTATACCTTTATTTCCAGACCACCGATCCATTCATTTGTTTTTGTTTTTTTTTACAGAGGGAGAGAGTGGTTATATTATGTATCTTAGTGAAACTCTCCAAACCAGCTTTCCCTCAGTTAACAGCTTTCCAATGTCTTACTTAATCTGAGTTGTGCCATGTAATTTTATATTGCAGCTCCAGTGCGTTCCCTTCTCTTGTTTTCTGTGTGTACTTGTCTTGAATGGGAAGTATGGATTAAGTGAACAATGATCAGTCACAATACAGTTGAATCTTGATTATTCAGATCTTTTGTGACTGTGTTCTTACAGTAAAAAATTGTTTTTGAGATTTTTCCTGCAGGATCATGTTTGGATCGTGATTATTGGCCTGCTGGATTCAGAACCTGCTTCTCCATCTCATGATATCACAACCCTATTGCTTTAAATGTAGATAGTATACCTTTATTTCCAGACCACCGATCCATTCATTTGTTTTTGTTTTTTTTTACAGAGGGAGAGAGTGGTTATATTATGTATCTTAGTGAAACTCTCCAAACCAGCTTTCCCTCAGTTAACAGCTTTCCAATGTCTTACTTAATCTGAGTTGTGCCATGTAATTTTATATTGCAGCTCCAGTGCGTTCCCTTCTCTTGTTTTCTGTGTGTACTTGTCTTGAATGGGAAGTATGGATTAAGTGAACAATGATCAGTCACAATACAGTTGAATCTTGATTATTCAGATCTTTTGTGACTGTGTTCTTTTTTCAAAAAAAAATTGTTTTTGAGAAATCTGCTCCAATTAGTGCTTGTTAAAACGGTCATAACATTCATGAAGCTTCAGTTTTTGTGGAAATTTGAGACTGAGAATTACAGTTTGTTATATTTAATGATTTTATGTAATAATCAGTTTAGTTACTTTAAGTCGCTGTTCTATTCCACTCCCCTTTACAAAAACAGTTTGTGTTTTCTTCCATGCTGTTTTAACACTATATTTACCAATCAACTACTGTACTTTTATTGGGGTCTGCAATATAATCCTTATTGCACACAAATGCCATAAATCCTTAAAAGGCATGGCTTGCATTTAATATTGCATCTCCAGCTTGTATTTCAGACTGCTGTCAGTTTGACTTGTCTTTTGCGTAAATCTTTTTATCAGTGTTGTATCATAATGTCTTTTTTGAAAATCTTTTGACACTTATTTAAACTGTATCGTACAATAAAGTGTTTTCTTGAACAAATTAATTACATTGAATAAACGTTTTTGTTTACATAATATATGTATGTGTACTGTTATTTATTATGTATATATAAATACACAAACATACATGTATATATTGTAAAAATAAAATATTTACATGGATATATATATATTTATATTCATATATAATTTGTATTATATAATGTAATTATATAAACAAAACATTTTTCTTAAATGCATACATGTATGTGTGTATTTATAAATGTATAATAAATTACACAGTACACACACATATATTATGTAAAAGAAAAAAATTATTTTGGATGTGATTAATCACAATTAATCATTTGACAACACTAATACATATATATATATACACACACACAGAGTGCTGGGTAGATTACTTAAAAATTGTCGACTGTAATCTGAAATTGCATGATGAAAACTAGTAATGTAAAATAGATTACTGATTTTAGGTCATGTATTCTGACTTGGGTTACTTTTGGATTACTTTTGACCTAACTTGTTTAAAGATTTGGATTTTTTGCCATAAAAAGATTTTTTATTAAAAAAAGTTAAATATATTCCATTCATTTTTTATCAACATTATGAAATGTGATAAAGATTAAGTTACTCCGTGGTTTCCCAAACTAAAGACCTGCAGGGGGTTTATGAGTTGATGAAAAGCTAAGAAGTAATTAATTTTTTAATTGAAATGAAATTATTTTAAAATAAAAACAAAATAAAACACCCAAATTTGAAGTATTTTATTTGTTTAGTTTACCTGCACTTGACCATTAACTGACATCAGAGAACCGTAACTTCAAGTCTTAGAGGACTTCAAATATTTTAACTCAAAGGGGTTGACCATACAGTCTATGAGTTTGACTTACAAAATGTTTGAGAATCCCTGCATCAGAACAAACAATAATAAACACGAAAACAGCAATGGCATGGTCAAACTCTCTCAGGATTTCAACATTTTAGTCAATTATACATTGACAGTGTTTAGTAACTTGTGTAATTATGTGTCTCATATATGGAATAACTGACTGAAAGGTGCTTTGTCCTCACAAGCATGGATCGCAAATTAATTTACATGACATTTAGATGGCTATACTCACTGTATTAAATATGACGCACAGTACAAATTAAAACGGAAAATTTAAAAGAGGGGGGGGGGGAAGAAGAATTAGATAGAATCAATAAATGATGAATAATTTCTCTCCAGAGATTTTGAGTTAATATGACGACTCTACTGTAGTTGCACCCCTGACCGCTAGAGGCGACTAAAACCTTCACACCGGAAATCGTCATGACGTCAAAGGTGCCAGTTAAATGTAGTTTTGTTTTGTTTTGTTTTGTTTTTTTTATTCAAGGAACAATAACACGCAATAAAAAACATTAAAATAAGAAAAGAAAAAGATAGAAGGACACATTACAACAAACAAAAAACAGTTGCCAGGGGGAGGAAAGTATAAAACTTCAATACAAAAATACAAGATATACATACATACATACACTTGTACGTATATATAACGTCAAATAAATATAAGTTAAATGTAGTGTTGTTACGGTGTTCGCGGCTGTTTCAAAGTACTGCCCACACTCCAGTCCAGTAGGTGGCGGTAAATGCACCTTTCAGTTGGTTTGCCAACCGCCAATAAAATTTAAAGAAGAAGAAGAAGACGTTTGCGGCTGTCTTGGGTTGTCATTTAAACTGGGGTTTCCTCGTGTTTAAATGTCTCTTTAGAGTGGTATGAGTTCATTTGTCCACTGTCCAGTCGCGTCCTGAAACGCGTTTAATGTTATTGAGTGAGAGTGGTGTGCTAAGGTAAGCTAGTTGCTAATGTTCAAGCGGTTATGGGTTAGATTCACGCTCAGATGTTTAATGTCATTCAAGTCCCCTGATATACCGTTAGTTGTTTGTATTTGAGTCATACTTGAGCAGGCGACAATAAAACAAGTGCCTTAATTTTAGGGTTTATTTTGGAAAGCTGTATGTGAATTAATGATAAAATGTCTGCCTTTAGTTTGCCGCAGTGAACACAAGCGCAGAGCTTTATATTGCTGTTATGTGACGTTTGGCCTGTAAGTTTCTGATCCGCCCTATAATGTTTCTTTTTTTTCTGTGTAGAGACTGAAGTATCTCCTCTAAGTCTCCGTGGATAAAGGTCGTCGTCCTCTAACACCCTGGCTCTTCCTTGTGTCAATGGCTGTTACCTCCCCAAACAAGAGACTGAATTCATCCATACAGTCCTCGAGGAGCTGGATGAGTTTCAACAGAGAAATGAGCAAAAAAGGTCATTTCATCACATATCTGAAGAAGGGACACTGGCAGCCTTCCTTAATAATATTCACCAACGTTATTAGAAATGTTTGACAATACTGTTGCTCATGATAGATACTTGAACAAGTAGTTCATGGTCATACAGGGACATGAGGACCACTTGGGCTGATAAACACCCACCCAGAACACCCTAGCAACTGCACAGCAACATGTTAAAACACTCAAAACCCCTTGGCAATTACATAGCAGCATGCTAAAAATACACAAAACCCCCTATGCAACAGCATAGCCACATGCATAAAGCAGCCTGAATGTTAAAAACACCCAAAACAGCATAGCAACGACCAAATCGCTCTAATACCCTAGAAACTGCATGGCAACACTCAAAACACCCTAGCAACTGCATAGCATCATGCTAAAATCATTGAAAAACCTCTTAGGAACTTCAAATTAGCACACTAAAAACACTTGGCACCCCTTAAACTGCATAGCAGCATGACAAAACAACACTTCAAAACATTAAAAACCACTTAGCAACAGATTAAAAAAACACTCAAACCCCCATAGCAATTGCATAGCAGCATGCTAGAAACACTCAGAACACCCTAGCAACTGCAATGCCTTGACAACAACCCTAACATAGTGTCAATGAATTTTGCATATACAGTGTGTCTGTGTGTATGTATGTATGTTTATCAGGCTCTTATGCATGTGTACTTTGGGCTTCCTGCCATATTGTCTAATTTAAATGTTCTGATCTGTAGCATTCTACTCTTCCCACCTGTCCCGAGCCGACTTCGCTTCCTGATTCACCAAACCTGCGCGAATCATCCCAACCTCAGCACCTTCTCCGTGGGCGAGGGCTGCGCACGCAGAGTTGTAGTGTGCTGTTCAGACCTCAGGTAAAGCTGCCAGAGCTCAGAGCTGCCAGAGTTTTAGTGTCTCATCATTGTGGTTCCAAAAATAAAGAAATTGTAATTAGATTTTAAAATACTCGTAATCAGACTACAGTTACTTTTTTATTGATTACAGATTATTCACACAATAGCAATAAATTATTCCTAATTTATTGAATCTCCTTAATTCTTCTTTTTAATCTTTTAAGATTTCTTTTCTTAAATAGGCTACCGCTTATATACGTTAAGAAAGTCTTCCAGTTTTGCAAACATTCACACGAAGACTAGTCACTAGTCAGGTGGCTATTATTACACAGAGAATTGAGAGGGCACACAGCATCTGACCATTTAAATTTTTTTCAGCGTTTCAACAACATTACATCAACTACTAATGAACACCTTAATTTTTATTTGAATAATCACTCAGTGGGTTATTTAACCATGTATTACTATGTCTTTGGAAGGCTTTCAAACACAGTAAAATTGAAAGAAAAAAAAATCAGGTTATTTCTTTTGTGAGCCAGAAATATATTTACTTGAAGTACCACCTGAGATTTTAAGGTATTAAGTTATTTAACACATTAAGTTAATTAACACATTTGCACATTCGTTGGTTAATGGACACGACAAGCAAACGAATAAAATATTTCATATTTTTTTTAGTAAGTGTTTTATTTGATTGTTGTTATTTTAAAATGATTTAAATGTTACATTTTTAATTATTTATCTAATTCTGCCTTGTTGCAACCCTAATTTAAATTCGATGTGATAAACATTAGTTAGGTCAAAAGTAATCTAAACATAATCAAAAAGTAGTCTGATTATATTACCTAAAATGTGTATTGTAAAGGATTACTTTACTAACTACAATTTTTGTCATGTAATTTGGAATCAGTAACAAACTACAATTTGCAAGTAACCCAGCAGTGTGTGGTGCATCTGACAGGTTGCCAGAAGAAGACCAGAGAGATGTGGAGGGCAGTTCCCATGGGCGAGCACGCAGTCGGGACAGAGTCATGGAGAGCAACAGCAACACACGCTCACTGGAGCCCAGCTTCAACAGCAGACAGAGAGCCAGACGGCCAGAAAAAGCTATTTACGTTCCGCATGCTATGAGACATAAGATAGTTCTGGAACATCCAAATCTTAAGGAATCATCTGTGGAATCCTGCTCTGACGTTACTAAGGAACCTCTTGTAGCCAGTCAGAAGCCAGAGGTGGACAGCACTGGCCAGGCACTGGGCGATGAGGAGTTTGTGCAGCTTTCAAGGTCTGGTCCGTCACCGTGGCCTCCAGCCTGGGACCAGACTGTGTCTTTCTTCACCTCTTTGACGTTAGATGACGAAACAGATGAAAAATGTGCCAACAACACGTTCCTTCCCACTGATGCCACACTCCAGCAGCAGGACGTTGATGAAAGTTTGCTCTCTGAGGTATCCTAATTTAATGGGTCTCATTCACTAATAATTGCATGGATTATTGGAATTTATACGCACAGGAGAATGTCCACCTGATTCACAACACATGAATTTATTCTTGACCTTGATCTAATGTTAATGAATCTTGAGTATTCTAAATGAGTGAATGTGGGCCCAAGGTTAGTTATTTGAATAAAACGCCCAAACCATCTCCATGTAAGAGCTTTCCGTACAACTCTCCTCTACAGCCTTACATAACTCTCAGCAAACGTGACGCTGTCTAAAGCACTTCTCAAGTAATGCCAGGTGTGGAAAATAAGTTGAATCTGTCTGTAGCTACTATAGTTAACTAAAACAAAAAATTGACACTTAAAAAAATAATATAATGGCTAACTGAAATATGAAATATTAAAAAAATTACAATTAACTATGTACTAATTCTAAATAAAAATGAATAAAAACTAAGCAGACTTATACAAAAAAAATTAACCAAACAACAAAATTAATACAACTTTAAAGTTAAAAGTAGTTAATTATATAAAATTAAAAACAAATTCTAAATATAATTAAAAACTATAATAGTATCGCAATACTAAAATAACACTGGTCAAAATAATAAAAAAAAAAACAGGTAAGTTGCATCAGTGTGTAAGTCACATTTCATTATTAAATTCAGAAATAATGTAAAATAACAGTAAATGATACGAAACATTGACAAAAACATAAACACTATAAACATGTAATTTAGTTTCTTTCACTCCACAATAAATCCTTTAAATTTAATGATATTCAGAACAGAAATAAAAAGTAGAAGTATAAAACAAACACATATCATAGTGGCATTAATTATAAACAAAATTTACTATAAATGCCAAACCTAAACAAATTTATTTAAAGCAAAAACAAAACTTTGGCTCACTTGGCTACCTCTCTTATTCAGCACAAATCCAAAATTCATGTTTTGCTTCCTTGATGTTGCATTATAGAAGTTGCAGCGCATTCAGATGATAATTTAACAGGACTTATATTTATATTCTGGAAAATATGGTAGTATAGAGATGAAATATATTTGTGTAAAATTTATAAGGCTACCCAGAGTATGTGATTTTGTGTATGTGTGGTTTCAGTTTTTCCTAAACCTTTTTGTAAATTTAGAATACATGTTAGTACAAAACCTTTTGATGAATCCTGACTTGATTATGAAAACGTTCGTATGCACGGTTAGTGAATGAGACCCAATGCATCTCTTACCATATTTACCGTCAACTTTATTCTGTCTGTTCTCACACGTTGTCATTCATTCTTCTTGGTCGTTAGATCAAAGCCGAACTCAGACATGGGGACATCACCATACTCAACACCTGCAGTGATTTCCCCGCCTATGCAAACATCTGGCTTGACCCGCAGGAGTTCGGCCACATCATCGAGATCTACAGCTTTCCTGCCATGTTTAAAACAGATGATCTCCTTGATGCCTTTGCTGACTACAGGTGATAAGTCACCTCTATATTGTGACAGAAAAAGTAGTGATACAGATCTACAAAGTGACAGTTGTCTGCTTCTGTTTCCAGTGAAGGGGGGATGAAGATCAAGTGGGTGGATAACACTCATGCTCTCGGTGTATTTTCAAGTCAGTTGGCAGGTATCTTTTCATAAGGCAGTATTTTTTCCATTCTTGAATCAAGAATTATCATGATTTGTTTTCTTATGTTTGACAAACCCATTTTTGGCTCTGTTCAGCTACACAGGCACTCTCCATTAAACATCCCATACTGAAGACCCGCGCGCTGCTGGAGGGGAGCCAGAAAGCAAAGTGGAAAGCGGCCAGACATGCAGGTATGAAAGCCACAGAAAAAACTCTTTTCAGAAAGATGGTGTCCCATTAGAAGGCATTAGTGTCCACAATAAAAAGAAAATGGTTTAAACACCTGAGAAGGTCTTTTAAAATGTACTCTTTTTGTAAATGTTGGTTTCATATAATTTAAAGGCTGCATTTATTTAAAAAAAAAAAAAATGCAGTTAAAACAGTAATATTGTAAAAAAAACAATTATTACAATTTAAAATAACTTATTCTATTTGAATATTAAATCAATTTATTCTGTTTGAATATTTTTTAAAGCGTAATTTATTCTTGTGATGCAAAAACTGAATTTTCAGCAACATTACTCAAGGCTTCAGTGTCACATGATCCTTCAGAAATCATTCTAATATGCTGATTTGCGGCTCAAGAAACATTTATTATTATTATCAATGTTGAAAACAGTTGTGCACATTAATAATTTTTTGTAATATGTGATATTTTTTTCAGGATTCTTTGAATATAAAGTTGAAAAGAACAGCTTTTATTTGAAATAGAAATCTTTTGTAACGCCACATGACATTTTACAGTGCCTTGTCAAAAGTTCAAATTATAGTATCTGATATTACATCTGTTATAAGAGATTTATTGACGCTGACTCAGTTGTGTAGCAACAGTAACTAAGGGGGGTGGGTTTTTGCGAAGGGTCAATTGAGAAATTAATATCAGATCATGACAGAAGAGGTACTAAGGTCATTGTATGTTTGTGACATTTTTAATACTTTTATATTTTTAATAGATTCATACAAACGCTATGTCACTGATCTGTATAATGTCAGTAATATACTGATTTTAAACAAGTGTGATATGTCATCCATACAGAGTTCATTCAGCCGGTGAAGGAAAGGCCGCGTACGGACACAGTGGTGGCTCGCAGGATGGTGACCAGAGCGCTGGGCTTGAGCGGGAGACGCTTTGAAATGAGAAACAACTTCAACTGAATAAATAAAGTTCCTCGTCACAGTCTTTCACTTCAGTTAATACTACACCGGGAAAATGACATTAACTACTACACCACCCAGACCTGGTATGAAGATGCTGTAAAGCTTTATTTTAGCTGCAGAGGAAGTGGAAATTCTCCAGCACATGAAATATATGTGGTCTCCCAAGTTTCCAGTTTTAATTTGTTGAGTTCTGTACTGTTTTAGGAAACAAGCCAATAGTATGTTAAGTGAGCATGTGATTATTTCCTGGGTGAGTTTTGGTAAGCATTCAGAGGACTTTTGTTCTTTCGTCTTTAGCAGGAAACAGCCTTGCTGCTTTTCTCCTGCTCGGTTTCTCCATACTAACAAGCCCATCATCTGGTCCAGCCAAGAGATCCTTTTTATTAACTTAAGTCTTTTTTAATACAGATCTTTTGCTCATTGGATTTCCTGAAAATGGGTCATCCAGGATCATAATATTGAATCTAATGATTAAATGAACTAGACTGCGTGTCATAGGAAGTTCTTGTTGTTTCTCAGTTGCATTCATGTCTTCATGTTCAGCTTGTTTCATTTGAGATGGGAATGGAGCCTAAATGACATTTTTGGCATACTATATATTTGTATTGTTTAAAATACAGTAGTATTATTGGCATGCTAAATAGGAATAATTCTGTTTTTACATGATGGATTTGTTTTCTAGTTATTATATTTGACTTATTTGTCAGTTGATTTGTTTAAAAAAAACACTCATACTTATTTCTGCTCTGATGTTTTAAAATTGTTTGATACCTTAACCTGTTTTTTTATTATGCTTTGATTAAATGTTTTGTTTGTTGTTGTTTTGAGTGGTGTCACGTCTTTGTTTCCACACATTTTATCCATTGAACAACATTAGTTGTCTGGTTAACATAAACACCATCCTCCAAATAACACACATGAATTGCTTTTATTATAGAAAACAATGCAATGGTTTGACCAAACGTGTTGTTCAGTCATAAACACATTGCATATCTGAAAACCATTGAACTGGTCATAAGTACCCTCATAAAACGGAGGGTAGCTGTTTCACAAATTAGCCAAAAAAACAAATTGTTACAGTTTCACATTGCATACACAAAAGTTGACAAAACATAATCCCTGACGGAACATAATAAATTACTTGACATGCTTGATGAATTAACCACAGAAGAGTCTTAACAGCCAGAAATAGGGTTGAGTTCATGAAACGGCAGGCTTTGTGATTAAGTTATAATGCAGGAAGAATCGAAAACTTAAAAGATCCCAGTATGAACGTTACAGCATGGGTTTGTAACCACTACAACCAACAAACAAGCATTTCAAGCACCAAAAAAGCAGCAAGTACAGTACATTTCAGAAATGTAAATAGTTTCTATTCAAAGCAAGCTTGATATAGCGGGGACCGTGAAAGAACATGCTGTACTTCAAACCTAAAAGAGCAGCGGTCTCTGCCTTCGAAGTGCTGGAGTCTTTCTAGTGGTCAATCATATTTGAATAGTCTTGAGTGACAGCCCGCAGCATCCTTCACTGAGAGCCTTTGTCCTCATCCGCTCCTATCTGAAGTGCAACTGATTGCTCATTCCAGGGTATTCATCCATGTCTGAACAAAGATCCCAGTATGAACGTTACAGCATGGGTTTGTAACCACTACAACCAACAAACAAGCATTTCAAGCACCAAAAAAGCAGCAAGTACAGTACATTTCAGAAATGTAAATAGTTTCTATTCAAAGCAAGCTTGATATAGCGGGGACCGTGAAAGAACATGCTGTACTTCAAACCTAAAAGAGCAGCGGTCTCTGCCTTCGAAGTGCTGGAGTCTCTCTAGTGGTCAATCATATTTGAATAGTCTTGAGTGACAGCCCGCAGCATCCTCCACTGAGAGCCTTTGTCCTCATCCGCTCCTATCTGAAGTGCAACTGATTGCTCATTCCAGGGTATTCATCCATGTCTGAACTCTGCGAGCCACCTGCAAAGGGGTAGAGGTTGTATTATTCACTTCTAACGGCTTTTAAAATGTCCCGGCCGGCAGACCTTCAATTATTCTCAGCTCACCTGTATGACAGTGGTACGTCCATATCCTGTATCCATCATAGCGGCACTTGCACTTCATGAAATTGTTGGTATAATCTGATTCGGCTACGTCATAGTTAGGATTAATTACGACCTGTGTGACAGAATCATGTCAGTAAAATTAGATTTCCTGATATCTATACTGAAAAAAATGGTGTAGAAACTATTTTCACTCAGAAATTGTTAGTAAATAAAGCAGTCAATGAAACTTTAAAGTAGAAAGACTGAAAAAGTATTTTCTTGTAAAAACATACTACAGTGATTTTTGTTTTATGTTATGTTTTAACTTTTTTCCTTCACTTCAGTTAAAATGCTACCTGGAAAATATAGTCTCCTGGTTTCACATCTGTGATATCGATCCACTGACAATCAATGTCATGTCTGTAGGTGTCCCAGCAGCCAACGGTGATGCCCTGTTCACCAAAGTTGGCACAAAGATACCGTTTCTGAATACCTGGATCAAAGAAAACAACCAATTAGATCTTTGATGTTTCATTAAAACGGATGGATTTGTCTTATTTGTCATCTCCTATCCACCTTATTCTTCAATGAGAAAGTAAGCTGATGTGTGAGACTTCCGGTTCATTAGCCGCTATATGGAAATAACGTGAAGAATAACAACATGCAATAAACGATAAAACTGTTCGCAATACAAACCAGTGTGTTCATAATTAAGATAATACATTAAAATAATATGGTGAGACACCAATTTGCAGGACGCGGATGAGACCGGAAGCCAGACCCATAACATTTACAAATGGCCACACCTGCGCTTACTGGAAAAATAAGGTGGATATGGCAAAAAAAAAATATTTCTCTGGCCAATATGATGTGAAGCACAGTGAAATATATATATATATATATGTGTGTGTGTGTTTTGTCTTATTTGTCATCTCCTATCCACCTTATTCTTCAATGAGAAAGTAAGCTGATGTGTGAGACTTCCGGTTCATTAGCCGCTATATGGAAATAACGTGAAGAATAACAACATGCAATAAACGATAAAACTGTTCGCAATACAAACCAGTGTGTTCATAATTAAGATAATACATTAAAATAATATGGTGAGACACCAATTTGCAGGACGCGGATGAGACCGGAAGCCAGACCCATAACATTTACAAATGGCCACACCTGCGCTTACTGGAAAAATAAGGTGGATATGGCAAAAAAAAAATATTTCTCTGGCCAATATGATGTGAAGCACAGTGAAATATATATATATATATATATGTGTGTGTGTGTGTGTGTGTGTGTGTGTGTGTGTGTATTTATATATATATATTTTATTGAGAATATCTTTCAATTTAATTTCAATTTCAAACTTCATATACCAAAATAAATTGTATTTCAGGGGCAAGAAAATACATTTCCAATGTTACAGTTGCGGATATGGATGTGGATAGCCTACTAAAGTTTAAAATTAGATTTATAGTGATTATTAATTATTATTATTTATATATTGTTATATTGTCTTTTTGAACATTGTAAAGTATGTCACTTGTTGATTTTTATTCAAATTTGTTATATGTTCACATGTGTTTTATATGTTAAATGTTTCAAAAGGTTTTTTGACATGTGATTGTATTTTCTTGGATTGAAATATATGGAGGGCAAAATATATATTTATATTTTTAAGAAAAAAAAGGCCAAAAAATATATATTGGTAGAAAATATATTTACATAAATATAGTTTTAAACATATTTTAGCCAACATATTTTTTTGTATATTTTGAAATACATTTAAACTTATTTTGAAAAATGTATTTTTTTGCCATATGGACTTGAATTTGTGTTAGAACTTTAATGGTATCAGACCATCCCATAAGCAGTTCTCACCCTCGTCACACTGAGTGTCCTCTAGACAGAAACTGGCCTTGTGACCCTCTGCCTCCTTGGTGCCATTCAGACTCAGCAGATCATAATGGGTAAAAACCTCTATGCTGTGATAATGCCTGCACAGAGACACAACAAAACAATAATATGAGACTTTAAACATTGTCACATTGGCACAAATGATCATACAGTATGTTGGAGTCTTCATATATGTGTTTGTTTTTATGGTGTTTACTGTGGGGTCTAAGGTCTTGCCTGTGACACTCGTGCCAGGTCCAGGCGTGGTGACCCATTTTGGGTCTGAAATCAGATTGGCCAACATTATGGATCTGGGAGGAGAAGCGGAGCAGGCGGCGGTAGGAGCTGTGGTCGTTCTTTTTGGCAGTGCTGGATAGGCAGTTCTCCTCGAGGGCGCACTGTAGAGCATACATGGGCCGGTCCTCCAGATAGGTGGTCTGCTCCACCAGCTGAGCGTTCAGCACCAGGTCAGGAGCCGCTGAGATCAGAGGTCAGAGGTCAGACAGAGCAAATTCCTCCATGCGTATCAGTCTAGACAACCAGGTCAGGTTAGAAAACATGGGGCTGATGACCCATCTTAAATTTAGTTTCAAAATACCCAACAAAATCAAATCATAAAAACAATCACTAAATAATGCCTATTATTATTTTTTTATTAGTACACTACCGTGTATTAATAAAATAAATAAATAAATGAATAAATTAAAAAAATTTACTTGGGGTGTGTAAGTTTTTTTATGTTTTTGAAAGAAAAACAGTTTCTTATGTTGACTAATTCTGCATTGATTTGATAAAAAATATTATTACAATTTAAAACAACGGTTTTCTTTTTTAAATGTATTATAAAAAATAAAAAACATTCCTGTGATGCAAACAAAGCTGAATTTTCAGCATCATTACTCCAGTCTTCAGTCACACAATCCTTCAGAAATCATTCTAATATGCTGATTTTGGTTTCTAAAATTGTGAAATTGTGATCGTTTTTCAAGATTCTTTGATGAATAGAAATTTCAAAAGAACACAGATATCTTTTGCAACATTATAAATGTCACTTTGATTATTTTAATGAATACAAGTGTTTTAAACTTTTGAACAGAAGTATGTGTGGAACAGTATGCATTATAGAATTTTATTTTTTTTTTCATTTTTAAACAACAATTTTGTGCACATAGATGTATATAAAATGCTAAAGAATATTATATTAAATAAATATTACTGAACAAATATTACGTCACAGTGGAAATGAAAGGTTAAGTGAAGTGCATTACATTGTGAGATACTACAATACTTTTGGACCTGCTTTTTAGTCTACTTACATTAGTGATAAAAAAAAAAACCCAAGGAATGAAATCACTATTCTTAAGAGCATGATAATCAGGAAGAGGAGATTGTCTCACTATCAGAGCAGGAGACCCCAGCAGCGAAGCGTCCTCCTCCTCTGGGGCAGTTGATGTGTTTGCCGTGATGAAGACACTGAGGAAGACTCATCTCAGTTCCTGAGCATCTGACTCCGCTCATCACAACATTGTCTGCACTTGCATCTCCAGCCCAGTACCACGTCTCCTATACAAACACACGTTACACATGAGCTGCTGAGATTCTCAGAGAAATTACTGCTGTCATTTAAGAGTCACACAATATATTCACATTCTCATTTAAATCACATTTTTATAATATATGGTCTATCTTGTGGGGGGTCAAGCACTGACTCTTGCACCTTCATTGAGTGCGTTAAAATGCAATTTGTAAAAGAATATGTCTGGTTTCTGAACCAAATCAATTGGTTTACTGAAAAGAGCCGGCTCAAAATAATGATTTGTTCACTGATTCAGTTACAGTTAATTGTAGACTTCAGTTTCACTCTGTTCAAATCACAAAACTATTGTATGGAATATAATACATTTGGAAAACCTTTAATGTGCTTGTTTGCTCATTTTGTTTCTTCAACCACATCGGAAAGGACTTGACTCAGAATGTAAAAAATGTAGTATCAATTATATATTATTATAGTTTTTATTAATAGTTTGAATTAGGATTTATTTTTATATTTTTAGTTTTTATTTCAATTTTTGTGGCAGTTTTTTTTTTGGGGTCATTTTTAATAGTTTTTTTAATGTCTATATAGTTTTTTTTTTTCAGATTTAGTTTTAGTTACTTTAGAACAAAGTTAAACTAAATGAAAATGAGAAATGTTTTCTTGGGAACTAGCTGAAATTAAAATTATATATATATATTATATAATGGTTTTAGTTAACTATAATAACCCTGATGCAAACCTAGAAGACAGATATCCATGTGTCATTACACCTTCTCACCAAACGAGGGCTGTTTAATCACGTTTTCCAGATCGACTGAATGTTCTTGAACGTGATTTGAGCATCTGCTCTCAGGATTACAGCTGTTGCATAAGTTTAGAGGTCTGAAACATAAGACATGCTGTACCCCACAAGATGGGGAAAGTCTCTGTCAGTGTTCTTGACTGCACAAACATATGTTCATGATGAGTAATCATCAAGCATTATGGTGTGTTTTCCATGTGTTTTGTCTTAGACTGCACAGCGCTGAGTCACAGCCTCCTCTGACAGATAAGCCTGTTGGACTCCCGCCGTGGGCAGGGGGATGTGGGCACATTCTGTCAGACTTTCCATGTGCTTTCTTCAACTCTCCCCATTGTAAAACCCTCCACACATGCTGTCTGGAAAGACCCACCGGTCCAGACTGTCGGACAAATGTTTAATGGCCAGTCCGACATCTGGAAGTTGTATCTTGCACTTTTCGAGCTTGGTAACAGAAAACGTGACCAACAGCACGTCACTGAACAAACTTTCCTATTAATGCATCGTTTAAATCGCTTTTAAGTCTCTTCTAGGCTGCATTCATTTGATCAAAAATACAGAAAAAAACTGTAATATTGTGAAATATTATTACAATTCAAAATAGCTGTTTTCGATTTTAATATATTTTGAAATGTAATTTATTCCTGTGATGCAAAGCTGATTTTCAGCATCATTACTCCAGTCTTCATTGTCACACGATCGTTCAGAAATCGTTCTAATATGCTGATTTGCTGCTCAAAAAACATTTCTAATCCTTATCAATGTTGAAAACAGTTGTGAAGATTAATAATTTTTGTGGAAACAAGATTCTTTGATGAATAAAAAGTTCTAAAGGATAGCTTTTATTTGAAATAGAAATATTTTGTAAGTATACGTTTCTTTCACATGTGTTCTTGATGAAGAAAAATATGAATGTCTTTAAAACAAAAAAATCAATCAATCATTCTCAATGAACCCAAACTTTTGAACACTAGTATATGTGGAACAGCAAGCATTTTATTTTATAAAAAAAAACAAAAACTAAATTTAATTTGAGAAATTAAGGCCCTACTGGACTTCAGATTGACTAGTTGGTCAAGCTTGGTCAACCACTTCACCAGGAAGAACATCATAGCTGTACAGCTTTACTTGCTACATTGTGCTTGTCTACCCTGCTGAAAAACAGATTAAACCTGCCTAGGCTGGTTTTCTGGTTTAAGTTGGTCTTAGCTAGTTTAAGCTAAACTTGAAAACCAGCAAAAAGATCAGCCTGACCAGGCTGGGAGACCAAATAAGACCAACAAATCAGTTTAGGCCGGTTTCTATAAGCAGGGTACAAGTTAAACCAACACCACACTAGCATAAGCCTGTATGAATCATTACGCTAGCCTTTTCAGGAGGGACATATAATGACCATGACAGGAGATCTAACTGCAATGTGTCCAAAGTTGAAGCAAGTACAGCCATAATGTCTTGACATGCGGCCATATGCCTCAGCTAGTGGCAAATTTCAGTCAATCATCATAATAACACTTAATCATGGCATTAGCCTGCAGAAGCACTTTAGGGTTTTCCAATTTCCACTCATAAAACCGCCCATCAAGCTATTCCCTCCATACCCTTTCTAATGCATTAATAGTTTCCAGGCCTGTATCACCATGAGTTTGTCACTGGGCTGTTAAATGCCCATCTCTAGTCCAGATCTAGATAGTCTGTGTGATCTTACACACACATTCAAATATTAACTATTGAAATGAATGGGATTTAATAGGGTTATGGCATCAAGCAAACTTGCGGTGGATGAAATGGGGACGCCACACTGATTGCATAGTGTATGTGCCTTCATTAAAGTCCTTCATCTACACCAGATACCCCAAAATAGTCTCTTACGCATGAGTGATTCGAACACTATGATGACTCATTCATGAAACAATGCATTGTGGTTAGTTCAGCACTATTGAAAGTGGCCCTTCATTAGATGAAATCTGCTCGATTTGAAATCTCTACACTGCTGACAACAGACAATGGACCTCTTCTGGTGAATTTCTGGAAATTTTGCAGCCAGAAAAGATTAGAGAGCACTTTAGTGGGTAGATTTACCTGAAACGCATTGCTGGCGAAGCCTAATCCCAGCTGTCTGCAGACCACCATGGCCTCGATCATCCCCCAGTTTTCACTACAAACGGTTCCCCAAACCAGAGAACCGTTCTTCTCAGTCAGAACCTCCACACGTCCCTCGTATGGGTTTCTTCCTCCGCTTAGACGTATCTGTAGTAGCCAAAAGTATCCATAGCTTCATAATCTTACTGATTCATGAATTGCTAACTATTGTTAGAACTGAATACTGTATGTAGGAAGAGTCCTCACCCTCTTCTGGAAACCCATGGCAGGTATATTACAGCGTACGGCAGCGTCCTCCTCGTGACTGCAGCCCAGAGCATCGTTATTGAAGTAACAGTCAGTGAGAGATTTCTCAAATCCAGAGCACTCCACCTCATTCATGTGGACTGGACCCATTCCTGAGAAAGCACACACATCCATGATCAGTTTTAAATTTTAAGTTAATGATGATATGTAATGGGACATTATGACCAAACGTGTTCATGGACCGGAAATATTGAATGTTTTTTTTTAGTCTTACATGTTTCAGCTTAAAAATAGTTCATAACAACAAGAAAACAATCAGCATATTTTATATATTGTACAAAATATTCTCGATATATTTAATACACATAGATATTCATGGTCAATTCTTGAAGTGACTTGCTGCAAGGCACATTTTGGAACTACAAAAAGGAATTCAGCTAATAAACATCAACCAGATGTCATACTCCGATATTATTCACTGGAGTCACATGAAACAGTAGATGCAGCAATGATGCAGTTTTGTTTATTTGAAGTTGTCTTCCGATCACATCAGATGACATTAATCACGTCCACGTGCATGGATTTTAGGAGGGTGATTCGGAAGATCTGAAGGAGTTTTTGTTTAGAATAAGCAAAGAGTTGTTGATCTCACTCTCGACTTTTAAAACATGAGAAAATAAAGCCTTAAAATGCTACAAAAGGACCTTTGTTTGGGAAGAATGCATTTTAACGTGAATCAAAGCAGATTGGAGACTGATTTAAAGTAGTTTTCATAGCTAAAGGCTAAAGTCAGTTTGAAGATTGACAGCTAATTTCTATGCCACATTAGTCAATAAACCCTCTTGGAGAAAGAAGAAAGCATTGTTCTCATCTCAAAATTTACTGCTAAATATATATTTTTTCAGAAATTAGTAAATATTTTCCCTGTTGGATATTTCCTACAGAGTTTCCTATATTTAATAGACTAGCAAAATGATCATCTTAATTTCATTGTGATTGCAGTGAATCCTTACAGTATGCATATGGTATAAAAGACCAGTGTTGCATGTCTTAAGTAATTCTAGATGTGCACGTCATCTCTCAGCAAGTCCTTTGAAAATGGATTTTAAACATCCATTACTTTAAGAACCTGCCCAAACACCAGCTGAGGAGCAACTATCTCCACATGCAGTTGGAGCACAGATGTTTCGTTATGCATGACTCTCCTGACTAAAGAATGCTTAAAAAATCTGCCTCTCATGCGCCTGATCAAAGACACTTTAGTAAAGAGCAGTGATCCATGAACGTCTGATGAATGCCAGAGACAGAGGCTGCCGTCGATGCTGCTGTTTTAGAACAATGTGTGATTGATTTTTGCTTCCTGCTTAATGGGTATACATCATTTTCTTTCCAAAAGCCAGTTGTGAAATATAAGCTATGCATTATTATTTGGTTAGTTGCATTTTATTATTTGCATTTAGCATTTTTTTAACCCCCGTCAGTACAGACCTGCACCTAGAGCTGTTTAATTCCAACTTTTTGGAATCAATTCTAGATTTTAAGTTCGAACAAATCTAGGTTTGAACTATTCTGTTGAGTGAATGATTGGAGCAATCCCTCATAATACTCTAATTTCCACCTACAGGTGTAACGGTGTAAAAAGAGTCACCAAATGAATCGATGAACAAATCTGAACAAGTCTTTTTAGTGTACTAAATCAACTGAGGCAATGGAATGAATCAAATTTCCCTCTCAAAATAAAAAAAAAAAGACTTTATTCAACAATTCGTCTCCTCCGCGTCACCCTACCGATCTCCTTGCTACATTTCTGAATGTTGATCGTGGTAGTACCCTTGCCGTCTATGGGAGGGTCAGAGAGGTGTCAGAATGCATCAAAAATATCTTAATTTGTGTTCCGAAGATAAACGGAGGTCTTACGGCTTTTGGAACGACATGAGGGTGAGTAATTAATGACAGAATTTTTGGGTGAACTAACCCTTTAAGGTTCTTCTAAGACTTGTAGTAGTTTGGAAATCAAGGTAATGGAGTCGACTCTTGATTCTCAATTCCTCAATCAAATAATTGATTCGTATAGGATTGACTCCCAACTCTCCCAATGATCCATTTGTTTCGAACCACTGACATAATGTATTAACTAACCTTGTCCTAACTTCGCTCCAGTGAGAGCCTCTTTGGCGCTCCCAAAGCCCAACTCTCGACACACGATGGTGGCAGCCCTCAAGTTCCAGTTATCATCGCAGACCGTTCCCCAAACTCCATTCTTCAGCACTTCCACTCTCCCTTCACCGATATTCGCACCTCCCCGCAGACGAACCAAGGGTTGCTGCAAAATCAGACGGAAGAAATTAGCAGGATGATCAATCCACACACCCTCAGTGACCTGTGTTTGTTCAGTCTAGATCTCTCTGTATATGAATCTGATCCAGGTGATTCAGCCTTTTTCGGATACATTTTTTTCCCATCCCTTATATTAACACACTCACTTTAGATGTCTGGAGCGTGTTTCAATATTGTGCAATCTTTTTTCTTTGAAAAGAAAATGTGATTTAATGTACTACATGACTGAAGTGTCACTATGATATCCAGGCTGTACAAACATGATGATCCACAGGAAAAATAATGGAAGAGGAAGCAATTCTTTCCAGAAATGTGAGTAAGAGGCCGACAGATGAGGGAAAACAGACTCGCCAAACATTCCACAACCAGAAATCATCTCTGAGAGGGACTGTAAACCTAGCATTCAACATTCAGCCTTCTATAGACGTTTAGAATGAAAAAACTGTCAATTAATTTGCATGTGTGCATTAGTACAAACAAGTCTGTGAAGCCAATGCTAACCGCAAACAGCTGATGGTAGATAGTCCAAAATAAATTTTCATTCATTATATCATTGCAGAGGACTAGCTATTTTTATTCCAGTGTCACTTCTTACTTTCCTGCTAAGCAGCGCTAGTAGCATGAGGCTGCTAATGCAAACTTCATTTTCTGAATGTTGTTCATGTCAATGACTCATTATTGTCCGTAATGGATATTTTCTACAAAGTTTAAGGTCATAATATACTATAAAATAGCACAATATTGTTGCTTCCCTTATGAAAATGAACCATGGTTTTACTACAAATAAAACCAAAAAACCATGATTAATATAGTTATTAATTACCATAATTAACCATGGTTTTGCTACACTAACCATAGTTTACCCATGGTATTTGTAGTAAAACTGTGGTTATAGAAATGGAAATCAATACGGCAAAAAATCATGGTCACTACACTTTTACTACAATAAAACCATGGTTAATTTTTATAAGGGTTGTTTATCAGTATAAACGTGATTGAGTGAGCCCAGTGCTAACTGGTTCATGAGGAAAACCCTCATGAAAGATGATTAGAAATACATTTTCTGTTCCTGCTGGCACTGTAGATTCTTAGGAATGCTATTTTCATTCTATCGTAACTCTTTTTTTTTGTTGTTGAGAAGCACTAGCGCTTCAAATCATGAGACTGCTAATGCTAACATCATGTGCTGTTGATTGTACATGCCATGAATTACTATTTTCTACCAGTTGAATATGTTCTAGAAAGTCTAAGGCCATAATATACTTTTAAATAGTACTTTTATATACTTTTAAATAGTATATTATGGCTTGTTTATCAACTGTCTGTCTGTGAGCCCAATGCTATCCAGAACGCCTTATCAAAGGCAATCATGAATTACTTTTCTTTTGCTGATGACACTGTAGATTCTTAGGAAAACTATTTTTATTTCAGCGTCACTCCTTATTTGGATGCTAAGCAGTGCTAGTGATTACACTACCAACCTCTGGTCTGTAAGCCTTGCGGAAGCCAGTGGAAGATGAGGAGGCAAAAGCTCTTCCAGGCACACAGCTGACCACCACAGGCAGGCCACGTCCACAGGTGCCGTTCCGCTTGGGCTCCAGGGCTTTGCCCAGCCTACAGCTGGACAGGTGGGCTTCATTTCCTGTGCAGTTCACTGAGAACCCCCAGTAGTTCTTTTTCTTACGCATGGACAGTGATCTGTGAAACAGAGCCACGGATAAAGATCAGTTGTGCTACAAAACAATTAATAATGGAATTAAATACATATTTTAGATGCTACAAAATAATTAATAATGGAATTAAATATATATTTCAGATATTTACTTCTTGTTTAGGAGGATATCACAACCATAATTCAGAGGGATGTGTTATGATTACTATAGGGACATTGCCTGTGGCAGTACTGCTGTGCTAACTCAAGAAAACATTTCCAATGATTCCACAGTACAGAGAAAATCCTAGATCAGCAAGGGTCACCAAACATCTTGACTCAAACAATCTGTGAAGCCTGCAGGTTTCCTTTCCTCCAGATTAGGAAATCATTAAACACTCATTTAATGAGCACAGCATGTTCTGAGTTCAATATAAGTCTGTTCAAATCTGTGAGCATTTCCTGATATCTCAGTTGCATTTTTGGTACTAAACGTTGACTGTGATGTAAGGCAATGCCATTTATGATATCCTACTCATTGCAAAACTGCATTTCTCAATGGCATTAAAGACCCAGACTTAACATAAATGGACTGCCACTGAGGAAAAGTGAGGTCACGTGGCCAGTGGCTTAAAAACTGGACCTTTATGAAATGTTCCAACAAACAAACAAACATAGACAAACCTCATCTTTAAATACTTTCTTTACTATGTTGCTTAGTTTAGAAATAAACCCATGAATAGATGTAAAAAAACAAACATTTTCTGAACATTTCCTTGAATGTTTTATTTTTAGAAACGTATACAAAATTATAGACACTGGCTATGAACTTTCGTGTGTTATAGTGTGTTTTAGTGTGCAAATGTGGTTAAAACACACTCAAGTGATAATTTATAGGCAGTTTTACAATAAAATGTCTTTAACAGGGTTACAGTGGAAACACAATGTTCTCTGCTAGATGGGAAACGGCCAAGAATATGTTGGGAAATAATCTGTCCATGATTCACTTGGGGAGGCGTTCACACACAACTGAGGACTAAATAACTCTTGTTGCATGGTAACTTTAAACTTTACAAAGTTGATGTTACTTTTGGGGAAACTCTAAAATCTCTGTATGTGTCTGCTTTCTTTCTTGTCTATTTTTTCTTAATTTTTATTGCATCCTATCACAAAGGCCTGAAAATTTATCTTTTTTCAAAGGGATCAAATTCATGTTTAACTCATGGTCTTTTGTCATACAAAGAAAAACAGTGGGGACTTTTCCTTACTTGTAGACTTTGTTGTTGTACTTCTTCTCTCCGGGGAATCCGTACATTCCACAGGTGACTCGGCTGTTCAAGGGGGTCCACTGCTCATCGCAGATCTGCCTCCATTTGCCCCGGTCCTTAATCTCCACATAGCCTTCCGTGACGGGTATGCGCTTGAGATGGGATGAAATGGGTCTTATACGGATTTCTTCCACCCGTTCTTCAAGAGTCTGGTGAGGAAAAAAACAAAAGAGCACTTTATCAGTCAATATTCCTAGAATGGATCAGGTCACTTTCTCGTGTAGCAGTAAATTACTTGGGGAAAGTTCTGGAGATGTTCCAGTCACTGTTTTAATCAGAAGAGTGTCTTCTACTCATTCAGGTTGGAATCTGAGGGCCACACCGAGGAGGAAGATAATTCATGACTCACATATGACAAAGCTGACCAGCTACAGTTTATAAGACAAGGCCAAAGTTGGAATTTGACCAAAAACCTCACTTCAATATCTCTCAAAACATTCTTAACCAGTCTTACGGTGGCCATCCTAGATTTTGACGAGCTATGTTCGACCTTCATGAACTTTCATTACAGTAACACATGAATCTGTCATCTAATCCGTTAAGTTACAGGAATCGTATAGCTTGGAGGAATATTAACTGTTATAAAATTCAAAAGTATCTTTGCTAGCTCCAAAAAATACCCTCACATGTGCCCTCACGAGGGCTGTTTGCCATGATATCAACTGAATGGAATGTTTTAGATGTGTAAACCCAGTAATGTTGTATTACTAACGGGGAGGTGGTTACCAGACATGTTTCAACTGACCACGGTAAACATAAGACGAAGACTGTGGCTTCTAATTTAATGTGCATGTGTGTGCATGAAAGAAAAGAGGGAGAGAAAGTTGGCCAATGGGATAAAGCCAAAGGAGTGTGGAGGCCTCACATGGAGACGCAGAGTGAGCAGAAATGTTAAATGTAAATATTACTATATAAAGGCCAGACCGATGGGTTGGGTACGGTTTAAGTGGGCTCTCGAGTCAGACACATCACTGTTTGCTTAAGCACTGGAAGTCTGGAGGAAACCAAAGAGCTGAGTGTTGAAGCTGAGGGTGTGAACCGGGGTCATCCAGCCAGATGTGAGGAAGAGCCTACGCCTGTTGCCTGATAGCATGACCTCCGCCTAAAGAAATCAGACCAGATACCTTCCACTGCATATTTTTATACCAAAGAGCCACCCTGTTTGATCAATCTCAGGTTTTACGAAATTCAGAGGTTGATCTACTATGATGGCACAGGTACATTTGAGCTTGCTGATGGAAAATACAGTTCATAAACTCTCATATTTATATATACAAAACATGCCTTGCAGGTGTTGGGTATTACATCAAGCACCCTTTAAGGGATAAAGTATCAGGCTAACAAGGAATGTTCTCTGTTCATTATATTTGAACCAACAAATTGTGCCTTGTGAAGCTTGAAGAATGTCTGGTCCATGACTCGACATGCAGTGACCAACAATGAAGGCAATGTTGTAATCTGCCTGACTGATAGGATGACAAGTTCGAGAGGAGCCATCAATACTTCAAATCCAAGGTTTTGTTTTGGGGAAATTCCTAGAGACGCAAAAGAAAACTGACCCTATTGAGCTCACTTAACCGTAAAACACTTTGAATTCACATGAAAGGTATTTTTGTGTTCCTGTAGCTCAAGGTCTTGTGTCCGATTCACAGTGAACACAGATAAAATGAAATAAATTAAATGAAGCAAGCAACTGCTTCCAACAGTGCTCTTCACCTCATGCAAGAAGTTAAAAAGATGTCTGACATTGCAGGAAATAACAGTAAAATACTGAATAGTGCCAGAAACCCATTAGCCATCAAGACTGCAGTTCAGGTCAAAGTGAATCTCTATCAGAAGTCTGTCCAAAATACGTTTCGTGAGGTACCTTCAGGCGCAAACGCTGCCTAAAAAAAATCGTTTTTTTTGCAATTCTGCAATATGTCACTACAGCACTACATTTTTAAAGAGGTTTATCAGATTAAATCACTGTTAATAATCTAAATGTGTACGTGTAACCAAATAGACGTCATCGTTCATTCAGTCACATCACCTTTACTTCATGACGTGTGGGCTTTTTTTTAGGAATGAGACCTGACAAAGAGATCTTTGAGACTGTAAATGCTGTCTGTCAGCTCATAGACCAGTATGTCTGAGACATACGCACTTACAGTCATTCATATAAGTGAGAAACCATTCCCACATCTGACTGCGTTTAACAGCGAGGGGTCCATGTGTAAACGATGGAAACGGTAGCAGTGAGACTGCACGAGGGGAAGCCCCTCCTAGTCCAGACATTCCTCAGTAGCTGAGGTGTCAGCTGGGACAGAACCACCTTCTTTTCACGTTCATGGAATCCAGATATCAAAATATTTACATGCTGTTAATGTTCCTCCGTAGGGCTTCTCGATGTGGGCAAGGGAGAGGTGACGGTGTCTGGTACAGTCGTGCAGTCAAAATCTCCTTTCTTATTCACTTCCTGCCTCGTGTTTCACGTTGGTCCTCCACGTGCCTGTTCCAGGGACTCGGAGTGAAAACACTTGTTGATTGTGCAGGTTTGTGGTTTTGAGGAACGTTTGAGGGAATTTTAGGCACTTTGAGGAAGTAAAGGATAAAGGGGGAAAATGTGAGGGGTGGATGAATCCAGCTGGTATACTGGTTCTTGCTGAAGTAATCTCCATGAAAGAGGCTACACGGAAAACATCTGGATTCCTTCCACCACTACAAAACAGAACATATGTACAAACTATCATTCCCACCCCCCAAAAAGCAGGAAGTTTCTTTTTCATTCCGACACTCTCAAACACCACACACAGAACTTGCAGAAGATATTCACACCACCACTCCAACGCCAGCCTGTCTGTGAGAAATGCCATTTTTAGACCGGCTTTTGTCTTTAGGGTCATCTTTGTGTCAGGGCACCACTTACAACTCTGAAGTTGTGCATGAAGGAAAAAGAGAGGGAGCACAAGAAACAAAGCATGACAGAATTAATGGTGAACTCAGCAGTAGTAACGGGTCACAAGGGTCCCATGAACAAGCCGGTTCCAAGGAAACGCTCAAGCTTGATGTGACCCCTGAACTTTCATTCCACAGAGCATCTCTGGGCATATTTACATTCAATCCTGGAGATTCTTCGCATAAGGCAAGGGTAGTTCTAAACACCTTGCAGACAAAGACACTAGTCAGAACAAGTTTTGGGTTCTGGGAGAACATATGAGTCTTCACATTATAACTTAAAGGCACAATATGTAAGTTTTCGTTGCTAGAGGGCGCGTATTCAAAACAAACAAAGAAACAAAGGCGTAGTTTGATGACGGCGTGACTGAGTGTGGAATCATGGGAGTTGTCGTCTTCATCCCCACAGCCGATGCAATCTGACGGGACTCGGGCAGAAATCATGTTCATGGATGAGCTAATGATTTATTAACGTAGTAGAATGAAGCAGGGTGAGGCTGAAAGCCGTCGAAGCGAAACGAGGCCACTGAACGAGCGTGACACACGGCTCGAAAGCAGCGGAGCTTTTATTATGCCACAGTCGACCGCTTCCGCTCCTTCCGGTCGTGCGTAAGTGGGGAAAAAAAACAGCGCTGTTTTATCATACTAGATACATTTGAAAGTTCTGTTATAATGCTACTCTGTGCGGTCATCACCGGTCTATTAAAACGCATAACATATTAAAGCTCCTTTGGTGTTTACATGTTTCTACAAAACAAAACCGGAAATCGAGGGGTTATGACGTCATTGGCAGGCGACACAATGACACTATAGACACGGTCCGTGTCACTAGTTAAAATTGCTTATTTCTCTGGATTTAAACATTCTTCGAAACATTTGGGATAATGTAAGTACACAAGTCAGCTAAATATATAACACTGTTCTAGTGGTTTTTGGATATTTTAATTAAAAAAATCTTACATATTGTGCCTTTAATGTAGCAATATATGTAAATGTACTTAAAAGTCAATGTAGCAATAGATCTTGTAACTATCTAGAGCAGTGTTTCCCAACCTTTCTTTAGTCGCGGCACCCTTTGGAAATTTTAACAAATTTGTGGCACCCTACAAAATTAATTCTTTAGTCGCGGCACCCCGGTTGGGAAACACTGATCTAGAGTACATGAGTCTGATATGACAATATTCGGCGGTCAAATATTTTTGTATAATAAAATCGTATATATGACCATTGTCCCTGACAACCAATCACTTACACTGGTGGATTTGACTTTAAATTTCTTGGACTCGATTCCAAATCCAAGACCATATTTTCATGGTGTTCCGTCTTGTCATGGACTCAGGAGCATTTGGACTCAACTACTTCATAACATCGGCTACATAAGCATTTTTACACTGTCTGAACCTTTCAGACTCAGACTCAACCCTCTTCTGTTCTTGACCTTGACTCTGACTCAACCCACTCAGTTCTCTGTCTGGATTTACACTCGAATAAACTGGTCTAGACTATAACAAAAGTAGCTTCTACAGGTTCTGTGAGCAATTTCTTTTGCACCAGTGGTACTAAATGGAATTGCATTGTTTGGACAAACAGGTAGTCTGGTCCCAAACTCACACAATTGGCAGAGATCTTTCAAGATGAGTGTCCAAATTTTTTGTCCAAACCCTGATAGCACACGTACATCACAGAGATGTCTATTTGACGTCTGCATTGATATCTGCAAGACGTATTTTTTAGAGTGTTTGCTCATCTGCAATACGTCTAGGACGTTTCCTATCAGATGTCAAATAGACGTTTAGAAGATGTCTTTAAGATGTTTATGATTTAGAATGTATGTAAAACTGACATCTTACAGACATCCATGAGATGTTTGTACACAGCATTTTGCAGATGTACGTGTGCTATCTGGGAACAGTTCTCTAGATACTTATTTCAGTAATAGCTATCAGGTATCAGGTACATGTGACATATTCCCCCCCAAAAAAATGCTTTTAAAGGCATCCTAACCTCACATCTGACCTCCCCTCCCTTTACTTCTTGGTTTTGAATCTAAAAGCTTTCTTTGTCTAGAAATCACAACGTATATTGTGTTTCCTAATTTTGTTGCAAACGGAATGTGAGAGAAAGCCTACACCTCTATTCCTAGTGGAAAGTCCTGACCTTTGACCTCTTCGGGCTACATTTAGCATGCAGGTTCACTACTGGTGCATTCTGTTGGTCTGGCTTGTTGACTTAAGAGCATGCTTTGGCTGGAGGTGAATATAGTAGAGTACAAATCATTATAAGCATTTAATCTTCTTCAGGTCCTGTCTTTTTGCCTCATGAACATGACCTTACAATGTTCTAAAGTTCAGTCCTGAGAACTGCTAAACATCTGATGAATTTCATGTCAGGTCGTATTGTATCTTAGCAAGTTGCATATTCTCATCTGCATGTCCTGTATATACCAAGAATATGAAGTTGTGTTGGTAGGAAACATCCGTTGTAGACAAACATGCAAATAAGTTAAATAATCATTAGCTGATTAATTGCAGCATTTTTTTCTTGAACTCAAACCAAGCAAAGAGTTTGCATGCTCTGAACTAGTGTTGTCAAAAGACCCGGTATTTCGGTACCAAGTTGGTACTAAAAAAATGAAAACGTTACGGTACCAGGTTTTTTTAAGTACACCGAGAACCATGGATTTTCACTGGTATTGGTACCGAATACTGAAATGTTGGTACCGTGACAACACTACTCTGAACCTTTGCTAACCACTCTTTGGACCTCCAATTGTTTCCATGTGTGGTGGCAGATTGTGTGTGGTGGTGATTCATTTGATTACAATAAATTGTTCTTCTGTTCCACTGAATGTTTACAAGAATACAAAACAAACAATTCACTCATTCATTTACCTCTGCTGTCTGTTCTGAGAGCCTGTCTTATTAGTTTAGACAATAAATTTGTGTCCAGCTGTGTTTGGTTAGTTGTAAGTATAAAATCTGTTTATGTTTCAGAGGCAGATAATATAGTGGGGAAACTGTGAAAAGGAAAGCTATCTTGGAAAGACATTCATTAAATCAAGCATTTTGTGTTTTTGCTAGAGGTCATCCAACTAAACAGTCTTAGAATGACTTGCCTAAACTGTTTCACAAGCCATTAAACCCAGCTAATCAAATATATATAATATATATACTGCACTGCATTTATGGGCTCTGAAATAACGCGAACGCTAATGTTAACGCTAAACACTATATGTTTTCCGGGTAATGTAGTGTTTCTTTAAATGTCTATAATAAGCTAATATGATCATAGCAGCAAAACCACAGTAAAACCATCCATCTGTCATCTTCTCCTACATCTTTAAAGAAGGTCTTTAAGAGGTAATGTTTGCTGGGTGGAGCACACACTGGCTAGCTGTGCTGACACGCAGGAAAGGTAAATAAAAGCAGGCAAATATACATTAAACCAGTGTTGTTTATATGTATATGATAGATAAAGTGTTTTCCAATTTTGGCAAAGGATAATATTTGTGGAAGCATTTTGTAATCCACCGCTGGTGATGCGCTAAGAATTTAACACCGTTTGGCTGCCAGTTTTAGCTACCCTTTGTTATTTCTGACATCAAATTGTCCATTGATGAGAAAAAGATGGACTCTTGCTTATAAAAACATTGGTGCTGGAAGGAAGCCTGAGGAATCTGAGTGTCTGCCGTACTGGTGTTTGAGAATTCCCTCATATGAGCTTCACAGAGGAGAGCCTGTGTCTCAGACTTCTGGTATGTGATGCAGGAAAAAGTCACGATTACACCTACCAATAGCTAACAACCTCTCACATTGATTCACAGACTGTCGCCTGACTGGTGACATCATAGGAAGTTGAACCTGACGGCTGGTATTTTTCATACCAGGCCAGAAAAACAGTGTCCTTCATTGAAATCTATTAACCAACAGTGTTTCTGCTTCTCACAATTAAAGAATTCACATTTAATGGGTGGGATTCCATTTTGAAATCATTCCTTTCATTAGTCAGCGATTCCCAAAGGCGGCATCAGAGGAGTGGGGGAACGTCTCAGGGACGGGAAGGATCGGGGGAGAGACGCACAATGTGGTAAAGTCATTAAATCATTAAATCTTGGGGTCGTGGAAATGGAAAAGCACACCATAGGCTCTTTGATCGCTCTCAAAGGTCCATCTTTAAACCTGCTTACCTTGGTTGCCATAGTAACATGGCAAATATACAAATATCGGTGATTCTGGCACAGACCTTTGCAGCAACATAGGGGACAGCTGGCACATCATAAAAGGAGAATTGAATGCTAATAAACTATTCTAGAACAGCAAACTTTGGAGAGGAATGTGTGACCTGTGGTAACAGACCTTAACTTCCTTTTATCCAAGAAATAATGTGACTGGGAATGTTCACCAAGAAGGGAGAAAAAGCAGAACCTCCACTCAAAACTGAATTTCCGGATATGACAAAGAAATGTGGTCATTTGTCTAAGACTGGTTCTGGATAGGAATCTTGGCTCTTCTGATGGGGAAACGCTGTGGTTCTGATGATACAGTGTGGTTTTTGGAGCACATTGTCATTCTTTGAACCCTGCAACTCCTAAAAAGTCATTTCAAAGGCATATCTGGGTCTTTCTTAAACCCAATTACCACCAGCAGACCCTCAGGCTTGGTTTACCAGCTCTGAACTTGCATCTGCACTGCTTATCAGTAAAATCCCCAGTGACTAAGCACTGTCAACCTCAGCTGGGTTAATAAACTAGCATTACATGAACCTAGAGTTGACGTACCTCAACATTGTTGTTCATGGTATTGATGAACCTGTGGCCAGGGATGCGCTTCTGATTGCAAATCACCCCAACATCTTCGCTGTGTCGGCAGTCTGACACCCCAAAGCCATTTGAGGGGCATTCGGCTAAAGATTTCTCTCCTCCTGTGCAATGGACGTTGTCCAGCCAAATGCGTCCTGTGGAACAAAGAACAATTGTTGGTTTTGTCAATCACCAGCAGATGTTGTGTATTGGAAGATGTGTTGGTGTTGCTACCAGGCTTCTTAGTTCACTTAAAGGAACAGTTAAACTCTCAAAATGTAACTCTGTTACTCTACCTTATCTATTTCAAAACCTGTATGACCTTAAAAACGGTGAGTTTTTGAAGAATATTCTCTAAAAATCACCATAAAAGTATCATTAAAGATGTTCACACAACTTCTGTGCTATATTCCAAGTGTTCTGAATGTCAGACCAGTCAAACCAAAATAATTCAAAAGTTCACTTAAAATCGTGACATCTGCATGAATTGTTCTTTTAAGGCTGGAATAGACTACATGACTTTTGCCCCGATTTATAGTCTGAACAAGTTGATGCTAATTGCTGAAAGTCAGAGCCAGTCTGCAGAATTGAGTTGAAAGATTTCATAGAAAATCGTGTAGTGTATGATGGTCACAGACTCCGATTTTTTCTGCGTCAGACTATGAATCCATCCAGTCGGAGGATATCAAACATGTTTGATATTTTCAGCCTATTTTAGAGCAAATAGATCCGGTTTCAAAGAAAATGCTTAGGCCTAGTCCCAGACTAAAATGCATGTCTAGGCTGAAAGAAACTTGCACTGACATATCTTAAAATATGTCAAAAAAAGATGTCTTAAAAGATGCAAACCAGTAATGTTTATTTATAAGGCACGTTTATAAAAACTACTTAAATGTCCTAATTGAACTATGGCCTAATCCTGGCTTAATCTAAGCCCTGTCTGTGAAACCAGGCCCTATTGTTTTAATTTGTCACGCGTCTCCTAGCAACAAGGCGCACGTTTCTGCATGACTTTGTTGTGAACATAAGGACTTTAAGTCTGGTCGAGTATGATCCCCAATTGTTTAGTCTATGATGGCATGTTTTCTTCTGTGACTATTACAAAGTCAGTAAGTGTATGATGTCTAACGTTTTAAAATCTGTTCAGATTTTAAAAGTTATGTTTTGTATTCCAGCCTTAAATCTTTTCAGTGAATCTGCTGATGAAATGGACTGATTTTGGTTCTCAAGATCAACTTTGAAAAAGTTTTTTATGATGTTTTGTGAAGTGTCTCTATTCGGTCTTTAAAATTTCTCAAAAATGTCATGGATCTTTGAAGAGAATGAAGACAGAATTTTCTTATTTGGGTGAATTATTCCTGCTTGTAGCACCAGCACAGCAAAACCTCCTTGGTAAACCAGCTTAAACCAGCCTAGTCTGGCTAGATTTTGTTTACTCCCTTTGATTCAATATAAAGTTATCAAATATGAACCCTTCCAGAATTTCCCTTCACTATGCATTACATGCTGCATATGATTTTGCTTACTCTGTGGAAAGTGGAATAAGAGTGGAAGACCAGTGGTTATTCTTCCCATAGGGCTCAATAATAACCACCCACTGATTTACAATCTTTGGACAGATTTATTGAGACAAATCATCATATTTCAAACATAGTCTTAAATCATTACTATTGTAAATAGACAGAGAGATGAGATTACGTCTGCTCTAGACTTTGAATCTTGTTTCCATACTTTTATGACTGTCTGACTGACTGGTATAATTACCGCTAATGACTAAAACATGATGGATTAGCAATGTAATCCAAGAATATAGGCACATAATGGATCTTTCAATGGACTATAAACTTATAATAAGCCATCAGAATTCTGGCCTACCTTCTCCTTGTCCAAACTTTGCAGATGGGGACCAAGCCACAGCGCCCAGGTAGCCAAGCTCCCTACATGCAACATGAGCGGCTTCGATTGAGAAGTCATCATCACAGATAGTCCCCCATTCGTTGTTGTAGAAGACCTCCAGACGACCCTCGTAATGCTTGCGTTTGTCACCGGCTAGGCGGAGTTGAATCTTGGGTTGCTGGGATTCAGATTGGGCCTGAACCAAAGCCAAGAGACTGAAGATGCACAATGCAGAAGAGAACGCCATGGCTAAACTTTCACCTGTGAGAGCATTAAGCATTAAATAACACAAAATTAACAATGTAACATGCATGAACCTAATTCAATTTATTTGGTGAAATGATTCATTTGAAAACCATTTCTAGTTAAATTGGATATCAGCTAAATAAATAAATATATAAAAAATGATTACATCTTTCAGAAAAAAGGCATTTGAGGTCTCCAAAAGAGGTCAAGGTGTATGACCATTCTGAACTCCATCTGTCCATGTCAGTCCTGCCCCCACCATTCCTCAAATCTTAAGGCTACAGCAGACAGATGACTGGGGTGTTTACTTTTTCCAGCACTCATTCCAAACTGGCAATTAGTGGTTTGTAGGAACAAGACCTACAATAATTGACGCTGATGATAACGACATGAATGATGTCTCTCAAATGCATGTATGTCTACTCCATTAAAAAACCATCTATCTACATTAATTCTGCACCCAAAATAGAGAGCACAGCATTTACACAAGAACTATCAATGAATGGCAGCCAAATGGTTTCCAGGATGTTTGAGTTTATAGAAACACCAGCACATATGACATAACAACCCCCTCTGTTCATACACATCTAACTGCCAAAACCACAAAGTGGACATTTTCACAAAAGTAGACATCTAAACAGTTAAGATGCATGTTTTATTCACATGCATACTCATGAGTTTTATGTGGGGTAACCAAGATGTTATCATGATGTTAAGATTAGTTGCTGAATTAACGTTCAGTACACTCCTCCAGACACTCATAGCATCGGTAACAGAATATCCCATTTCCTGACTGAGAAAATCCCGTTCCTTAAGGAATTCTGTTCCCAAATCACTAAAAGCTGCCTTGTCAGTGAGTCACTGCATTAATTTAAAGAGACTTCAACATGTTGTCATTATCACTGTCCCAACAATGCAAGCTCAATGCTGCAGAGCAAGCTTCATCTAATTTGGTAGTTTGAGAACTTCCTTAGATGTACTTCCTGTGTGTGTATGATTGATTTCCTTATTCATTCATTACAGATGAATTGTCTTTGATGCAATTATGCTATTCAGAGACAAGTTCATATACATTGTAGTGCTGTCAAATCGATTAATTGCATATAT
>NW_015536497.1:858516-869132 GCF_001515605.1 Sinocyclocheilus anshuiensis | reverse complement strand
CTAATATATATATATATATATATATATATATATATATTAAAATGCATCTATGTCTAAAATGTATAGGTGGTATAAATGTCCACAGATACAATTTTGGAATAAGCAGTTAATAAAGTGTAATTTTAATTCCAACATGTATTCTTCAATATGTATATTAAATTTTTTTAAACTGTGTGCACAAGTTATGTTTTGCACAATCATATATATTTAAGAAGCAAGAAAATGTGTGATATCTTTGTAATAAATTTGCATACATGGTTACATCACTTAACATCGCCTGTATTTTTTACATCAGTATGTTTTTCTACAAAGTATTTCAAAATCAATGTAAATACAACGAGTGCATTTGTACGGACAGGGCAATACATTTTTTAAATATTTTTTTTCAATATTTAGCCTATATTTACAGCGGTTACATCGGCTATATCAAAAACCATAGGCATTTTATTAAAGACATTCAACAGAACAACTCCGATGTATATTAGCGTTTTAAACACAACTCGATTCAATGATAAATTATTGAATACTACATATAATTTCTGATTGGCGACAAAAACGTACCTCAGAAAACGTTGATCTTGTGAAGTAACAGTGTTGTTCCTGTAAAGCGTGTCTTCCAAGTTACACCCGCAGCTGGATGCAGCAGCGCTGACTCTGTCTGTATCCTGCAACACTTTTAAACGAGTTCACGCGCTTCACCGCCTCCCACCAGCACTGCAATCTGAAACCAGACATCACTACCACATTATGAAAGTTACAGACGCCTCATGTGTCCGCTGCACATGACTGACGTCATACAGCTGGGGATGCCCTGAAGCCCCGCGTGCGGATTCACATGCACCAGTAATGCTTACTTTTCCATGGTTAGTGGAAACAGACAGACAGACAGACAGACAGACAGACAAAGAGAGGTACTGATAGCTGAACAGATATTAAGTAGAATCAGACAGACAGAGAGATCACCACCAGCATTTTTAACTGGTCATTTATTAATTTATTCATTAGTTAGCAGATGCTCGTTTGAGCTCATATACAACAGAAAATAAAAAAGATGAACACCAAATCTAAGTAGTGTTTATTTAACTCCTGTAGGCCAGATAGCACACATAGGCCTACGTCTGCAAGATGTCTGTTGAAGATCGCTTAGCATCTGCTGTGAACAAACATCTGATAGACGTCTTTAAGATGTCAGTTTTACATTCATTCTAAATCATAAACATCTTAAAGACATTTTCTAAATGTCTATTTGACATCTGATAGGAAACAAACGTATTGCAGATGAGAAAACACTCTAAAAAATACATCTTGCAATTTGTCAAATAGACGTCCACGTGATGAACGTGTGCTATCAGGGGGCGATGTAATATGGAATGCCAAACGGGTCACATTTCGCCATTAACCAGATGCCTGGTGTGCAGAAAACGTTTTTAGACGAAAAAACGCCGTAAAATACGGCGTTTTGTAGTACGGACGGCGTAAATTACGGCGTTTTCACAGCAGAACCGCCGTTAATGTCGGCGTTTATTGATGAAATCCAAAACGCCGTTAATTTCGCCGTATGGCCATCCATAATACGCTTAAATCATAAACATCTTAAAGACATTTTCTAAATGTCTATTTGACATCTGATAGGAAACAAACGTATTGCAGATGAGAAAACACTCTAAAAAATACATCTTGCAATTTGTCAAATAGACGTCCACGTGATGAACGTGTGCTATCAGGGGGCGATGTAATATGGAATGCCAAACGGGTCACATTTCGCCATTAACCAGATGCCTGGTGTGCAGAAAACGTTTTTAGACGAAAAAACGCCGTAAAATACGGCGTTTTGTAGTACGGACGGCGTAAATTACGGCGTTTTCACAGCAGAACCGCCGTTAATGTCGGCGTTTATTGATGAAATCCAAAACGCCGTTAATTTCGCCGTGTGGCCATCCATAATACGCCGTAATTTACGGCGCTCCGTTTGACAAAGACGGCGTCTCTAATGTTTAAAACGCCGCAATTGACGGCATTTTGGGTGGTAAAGAGCGGCGCAATGGACGCCGTTTATGGACGTTTAAAACGCAGCAATTGACGGCGTTTTCTGTAATGTAAAAGCGCCGTAAATTACACCGTTCAAGGGATAATGAACGCCGCAACTGACGGCGTTTTTGATATTACAGATATTTTAAAACTAAAATATTTAAAAATATGTGTTTTCTGCACACCAGGCGTCTGGTTAATGGCGAAATGTGACCCGTGTGGCGTTCCATAGTGTAACAGCAAGAACACACACAGATTATGCTGCGACCCAACAGACAAAAGCTCATCTATCAGTTACATTAACGCCTTTACTCCATCGTTTATTCTTCATTTATTTATTTTACATGTATATACTAAAGGTCTCTATGTTCAGGTTTACAGGGAACTGAGAGCCAGTCTAAGTAGCAGGACCCCCAGCAGCAGGACAGGGCTGGAGCTCAGGCTCATGGCGGCGTCGTGGAGATCCCCATGGCTGTGGGACTGGTGAGGGCCGTTACAGTCATCATTGGAGCAGCATTCCAGCTTCATCTCACCATTGCTCATGTGAGACTTGTCACAGAAGGACTTGTAAGCGCATGACTTCATCACAGAGTCTGCGGTGAGGGAAACACATTGTGGCACCACGAATCAACACTTAAAAAAACATCTGCTCAGTCCAAACATTGCTGAAGGATACGTCAAATAATCCATGTTTGGTTTGCACATTTGGTTGTGTGTGTGTGCAATCCAGCATAAACAGTATTATGTAATAGTGATGACCGGGGCTAGTTGTCACAAGAGTTTTGTCTCATTAACTGCAGGTTGAGTCATAACTGTTTGTTTTCTGTAGCAGTGGTTTTGTATATTGGTTTCAAACATAGTCTTAAATCAGCATAATTTTTTATGAATTCAGTCTTCCAAACGAAAATTTCATGTTTTATTTTCAAGCCATATACATTATAGTAAACGTGTAACCATGTTTTTTTGGCATATTGACTACCATTTGTATAACCACAGTTTTACAATAGGCTTTAACTAGCCTATAACATTTATTATTATTTATTAAAATGTTTATTAGTCAAACCTATAGGCCTTTTTGATACTTTGTACGTTTCATTATACGTTTTAGTCGCTGATTCCCAGCAGCTACGCGAGTTTTAACACACAGGATTTATCTTTTTAAAACTATTTTCTTTCATGTTTAAATTTGACTAAAACTGCCATTAATCTTTACTGTTTCATTGCAGGTTCCATTTGGACAATTACTTATTATAGTGTATCGTGGATTCGCATCACAACCAATATTCTATTCCTGTGTCTGTGTCTATACAGAAAATGCATTTAAACAACAGTGTACACACACACACACACACACACACACACACACACACACACACACACACACACGAGTAGAGTAAAAACGTGTGACAACTAGCCCCGGTCTCCTCTTCTATATTAAACTGAAACACAGCACAGACATGGTCAAGAGTGATGTCACCCCCGAGTGGTCAACATGGGAATTGCAATATGAATCACTGTATTCAGTGTGTGCATGTACTCACTGGGTCCTCTGATGGTAGAGCAGGCATCTGCATGAGCAGGACACACAGACGAGCCCTGCCGGTGACACTCGTCCGGGTTAGTAGCTACACAGGTGTAACACTTCAACCCCTCACCTTCACACATCGGACAAGACAACACAGCTGATCTGAGATTAAACCACTTCAAACTCTATACAGATACTAATAATCATTTCACAAGGACAGTAGGAATATAAAATGATTTATGTTTTGCTATCCGCTGTTATTATATAATAATTGTTGCTTCGTTGCAAAAATGTATAGAAAAATTAGATTTTATTTATAGTAGGCTATATCCCTATTACATATTTAATACATATTTATTATAAACAATAACAACAGTAGTAGTAGCCTATTAATAATACACTTTTTGTATACATGAATACACAGATTTCTCATGTGTGACAAAAAAATATATGTTACCATTTTTGGATAACACTATTTTACAGTGTTATATGTACTTATAGTAATAACAGTAAATTATGCATAGTTACATCCAATAACCCAAAAAGGTGCATGTTGTTAATTAATATTACTCAGTATTTGTTACACTGTAACAATGACTCCTTAAAATAAAGTAGGCTATAAACCATTATTATAAGTATTTTTGTAAAATCTCGATTACAGGAGTATTATCATTCAAAGTAATTGCAGGATTAAATTAATAACCATAAAGATCTGTTTGGTACTATGCAGATACTCACTGTGTAGCACAGCGGTGAACAGGACCAGCGCGGCGAGGAGAGTCTTCATGTTGAGGAGGTTGTATTAGAAAAGTGCTGGGACAGTGTGGAAGTCTTAACAACAAAACACTTCAGCACCTCTCCATAATCCTACAGTGAGCATCCATCACATGAGCATTACACCGGCTTAACACACACAATGCATCTAGGTAAGTAACAGCAAACGAGGGGAGAAGCAGGATGAAGGGGGTTGCACCAATAAAGAAGGGAAATGATTTATGATCTGGATATTAAAATACAGTTTTAATTCAGATTTCCTTTTAAAATTTAGTGCAAGACTTATGCAAATCAATTATACTTACTTACTTTCACCAATTATTTTTTATCGGTGTACAGTATATTTTCATATTTTGTGTATTTGCAGCACACCACTGTTTTGATTGAATTCATTGCAGTATATCTGTCCTCAACATAGGGGCAATCTCTTAGTGAGTGCACATATTAATATCCAGTCTACCCTGTCACCAGATATCCCTCTTAAGAAGAGATTAGCTATGCAACACAATCACAACGTGAGAATCATTGAAACTATTACGGCCACATGCATCTTTGCATCTCATAACACTTCTTTCAGTTATTGCAATATTTGGTTTACAATAAGGTCCCATTAGTTAACAATGAGCAATAGATTTATACAGTATTTATTCATATTTGTTAATGTTAGTTAATAAAAATACCAAACTTCATGTTCATCTCAGATCCATTAAATAATATGAAGAGAAACAACTTTTGATTTTAATAAATGCTTTAGACATTTTTTATCGTTAGTTCACATTAACTAATGTTAACAAACGGAAACTTATTGTAAAGTGTTATTAACCAAAATATGAAATTCTAAACCAGTTTGATCAAGCAAATTTTTTACTTTATTCAGGGAATGCATTTATGCACAAAATATATATTAGTCAACTGGATTTCTGTGCAACTCTCTCTCTCTCTCTTCCACTTTACAAACATTAATAACACAATAAAAGAGCATTATTCTTCTCATAAAAATATACACAGGTCCGTGAGTACTGTAAAGAACACTGACACGCTCCTGAAACAACAACATGACAATTTACAAGCTCGACTTCTCCACATGACCCATTAATGTTTGGCACACGGATAGCGGTTTCATTTGGCAGTTGGTTATTCTGAGCTGAAATATTGCATAAGATAGCACAAAGGAATTGTGGGTAAAAAAAAAGAAGCAACAGCCAATAGAAAGCATCACTTCGGCATTAGGCACATACTTTAGCAAGTCTGGCAAAAGATTGTCAATTCTTGAAATGACTTCATTGAATGTTTTGAAAATGATTCGGGCCAGTCGACACAACACAATAAAACAGAGTAAACTTGTGATAAACTCTGTACTTCATGCAGACTTTGAAACCAGAATAATTCATTAATAAAAGACAGTTTAAGTGCTTTCAGTTAGGTTTGCTTTTGTGTTGTCAAATTTTGCAAGCAAGCATTTGATTGGATGATTATGACCTCATGGCTAGAAATAAGTAAGCCATCAGAACATCTAGTAACACCAGAGCTCGCTTAATATGATAAATTATGATAATTTGGCACCTAAACACACAGAGAGTAAGAAAACAATGGATGGAACTACAACCGTTTCTTCAACAGAAACTTTGAATATGCAAAAAGCTACTCCATGAAATAATATTCCACGTTCAATACAAGTTAAACTCAACAGCATTTGTGGCAGAACCTTGACTAAAATGTAATTTTGAATCGTCCCTCTTTTTCTTTAGAAAACAGCAAAAATTCAGTCGATGGTGAGGCACTTACAATTAAAGTGATTGGGGCAATTTTTGGACGATTTAAAATAAATTTTCAGCTCATAATTTAATAAAAGCACTTACATTAATTCTTTTGTTAAAGCTTGCGTATAATTTGAGCTCTAAAGTTATTTAAGTCATACTTTTTTGGTTTTAGGATTTAAGACTTTATGTTGACATGTCAACATAATAGTAAAATTGTTTTCAGCCTTACACAGAAAATCTTAGCAACCAATTTCACACTAAAATCATGTTAATATGCATATTGTTTACTTCTTGTAATTAGTGAATATTGAAATGTTTATATTTACATTCACTTCCATTGTACAGTAAATGCCTTACTGTAACCCAGTTTTTTGCTTTTTTTTTTTTACAGATGAATTTTCATAGTAATCAACATTACACCACCAGTGCTGTCAACTGATCTTGCACTGAACTCGGGATATTTCTTAAACTTGTATCAGGACCTCTAATATATAACTAAAAAATTACACAGGTTACAGTACTTTCCAATGCAAGTAATGTAACTAAAAAGTTGCAAATAACATGATTTGCTCCCTCCATTATAAATAGCAGCAGTGTGATCATGTAAACTATGAACAAGGCCAATGACCCTCATCCCATGTCTGTTCCTTTACACCTGAACACACACCCAGAGGGCTCTCCCAAACACTCATACACACAGCTGCCATAACAGCCAGCAGAAAGTCATCAGAATGAGATATGTGGGTGGTTTTTCCCACCCTCTTCAAGAAACATTTTATTCCACCACTTATCGGTGTGTAAGTCCAACATCAGCACTTTATGAATCTGTAAAAACATTTGGGACTCTTTTATTTGATTCTTCAGCTCATATCTTGTTTTTTTCCAGTGCCTGAGCCAGACCCATGGAAAAGTGACTCCTTTCCAAAACGAAAAAAAAAAAAAGCAATGGGAGATCCAGTGGCGTTCTTGGTCAGGGTGGGTTCTCCTTCATCTTAGTCCGTGGTGCCCATTTTTGCAATGAGCTCATCACAAATCTTAGTAAGCTCTTCAATCTCTTGATTCTGGAAACAATGTGGATTTTAAATAATGCTTTCTTAGAAAACTAAAAAGCTGATTTGATGTTACAGCATGTGTTATATTGCATTGGCTGTGGGTGACGGTGACGGTGAATGTGTGAGAGTTTACCTTCGGTTCGATTGCCCGCTCCAGGGACTCCACCTTCATCTGCTCTTTTCTCAGGCTGGCGTTCAGAGCCACGCTCTCTGCGTTGGCCTTAGTTCGCACCTGAGCTATTTCCTCATTCGCTCTGCAAAAACATACGCATATCAGAGATCAATCAATGGTGTAAAATACATTAGATTAAAGATTTAAAAAATGCAGATGGGAAACTGATGTATCATTTTAATGCTAAATATCGTCCTTACTTGTCAAGTTTCTCCTCTGCGTGGATTTTGAGGGTCTGATAACGTTGTTCCTCCTGCCTCACGCGTGTGAGGTAGTCCTGAGCGCACTTCTTTAGCACTTCCTCATTCTGACAAGAGAGCAGCAGAATCATCTGTATAAGTCCAGAGGAATCATTTATATAGTCAGCATTTCAGACATTAAAGAAGATGTCTTACCTTCTTAAAGCCCTCAAGAACGGTCTTCATGTTTTCGTAGCGTCTGAACAGGTCGGAAAATGAGCGTTCCACTGAGCTGAGGTCAGCGAGGGCTTGATCTCTCTCCACGGTTAACTGGTGGACGCTTTTCTGAGATCCTATGTTCTTTCGCTGCTCATCTTCTGTATTGGGAAAAATTCCAGACAAAAAATACAAAATAAAATAACCTTTAAAATTTATATTCAGAATTTAATTGAACAGCTGCTCTGAGAGGTAGATATCTCACCTATCATTTGAGCTACCGTCTTCTCATACTCATCCACTATTTTCCTATGGTTAAAATCAGTAAATAATGTTAGAATGTTTCATTGTTGAGACTGTACTGTGCGGGCATTAAACTTGTGTGGGCATAAAACCTTCCCCGGTGCATTCTGGGAAGGGTTCTAGATTAGGATGTACCTCATTTCAGTAACTTCCAGTCTACTCTCCTCATATTTCCTCTTCCACTCATTGGCTTCAATCTCTTTGGCAATTATCTACAGGTACAAAAACGCAATTTTATACAACATTTTGTTACATAACGGTCCATTACAAGTCGACACACTTTTCAATTTAATTTCAATTTTACACAAAAACATTTCAAATTTTAAATTTAGTAATAAAAATACAATTTGTACAAAAATTCAAATAGTAATTAATTATTCAAATAATTAAAAGTAAATACAATTCAAAAAGTACAATAAATATTACAGTCAAACATTTCTTATAGTATTTATTTTATTTATTTGTCATTTAATGGTTTTACATGTACTGTACATTGTAACAGGACTGAGTACTCAGAACAGTATAGACAGATGCTTGTGTTACCTCTTCTCTAATCAGTGTGAGCACTGCTGCTTTATCCATCTCACTGAGAGAGATTGAATCCAGCCCTGGACTCGTCTTCGCTATGGTCTCACTGTCTGAAGAGCTGAGAGCTGAGAGACTCTTACACAAACTCTCACTCTGCAGAACAAACACAATCAGAGAAAAGCTTTAGGGAGCATTTCATTTTGAAATAGATTTATTATACCTTATGCTCTTTTATTAATACTAATACCAAATTTTTCAATGAGATGAAACAATGACTACACTCTTTCCTCTGACCCAGTTATTAGTTTGCCCTTGGGCAGATTAAGGCCTGTGGACATCATAATCCTCTTAATGGGTTAATAATTATGAATCCTTGTCATGCAGAAATGCACCTCTGCTAGGAATTCATGTGTTGAACTTAGTCATACAGGAACGGGTTGAATATCATATGCCATATCTAATAGACACTAACAAAACAGAACTTACAGGAGAGGAAATGTCCTTCTCATCAAACTGGTCTGTTATGCCCACTGGCAGATCTGAAAAGAATGACAGATTATTACTGACTCGAACAATTTACCATTATTTTATAATTAGTTTTGTTGTTGCTGTTACTTTGCAAGTGGACAAAGATTTCTGAAAATATTAAACAGTAAAAAGTATGTGAACAGTTTATAACAGTCTCTCTATGGCTTCAAATTAAGATAATATAAAAATAATTCATAAAGTAGCCAATAGAGGGCAGCACAGGCTCTGGTAATAGGCACTTGAATTCAGCTCAAAAGCTTTACTTCTGCATTTATCTACACATAATTACACGTTTTACTGAAAGAAAAGAAAAGAAAATAAAAGCTCTTTGTGCAGGTATTATCTTATTATACATACAACATTAAACGACATTCGCAACGATTTTAACGTTTGTAATATGTATTTCTTGGTAAAATTCAACAGCATGTCATATAGGGCGGGACTTAATTGTATACACTGTGACTTGATTGGATCATGTAAAGGGTATGTTATGATCTTATTGGTTACAACGATTCCCGCCCGGCGGTCTTAGACACAAGGTCACCAGCGAAATAAAAAAGTACTAATTTCTAAGGCTGATAAATGTACATTTTTATAAAACAATGACAACAAACATCTTTTCTTTAGAATAATGTCTTTTAACAAGGTAACCAGGAACATTTTTTCAACATCCGTGACACCACTTCATCAACTGCTCATCAAAAACTTCATCAACTTGTGACAAAGAACACAATCTTGCCAAACGGATGCTCTCTGGTATCACAAAAGATCCTATTTAAAATGTAATGGGAATAACAGGACTGTCTGTGACTGTTTTTGTTTACTGGGCAAATTAATATGCCAACAGAATAGAGGGTCGTTCTTTTTTCCTGAAGGAGAGAGAGAAGCAAGCAAAACAAGTAAGTCTGTTTGCCATTCATACGAGTTCTGTGTCTGCACAGTGCCCCCAAACTGTCCAACCTAACAGAGCAGTGCTTGTTAAACCTCATTAGTGACAGATTGCCCCAGTCTCTAACGATTATTGATTTATTGTCTGAGAATACACACTGCAGTACTACACGTAGAGCAGACTGAGCAGTAGGCTACTGAGCACTTCTCCCTCACCGTCTGCAGTCTTGGTACAGGTGGTTGTTTTGGTGTAGTCTGAAAACTCTGGCCCGTCCTTCTGGCCAATGACTGTGGAGGCTAACTTCTCCTCATCTGTAGCGTGATGGACGCGGTGGGGCAGTTTAGATGCAGGATCTTCCTGCACATCTTTCTCCTGTGATATAGAAAGCGAATAAGAATTTTAAACATATAGATGATATACATTGATTATATAATGGTTATACCTTAACAGATTTTGCAATGATGGTAAACAGAGATTTGTTTTTCCTGCATACAAACTAGCACTGCAGTTCAGCTGTGAATGGGCAAAATATTTGAACAGTCTAAAAAATTAGTTATAGCCCCTCAGACTCTTTTCTCCTCAGAGTCTTAAACTCTCTGGGACAAAAGCACAGGCGGACACAGTGACCTGCTTTGGGAACTGAATTCTTTTTCCGGTTGTGT
>NW_015536497.1:822698-858188 GCF_001515605.1 Sinocyclocheilus anshuiensis | reverse complement strand
GGGAGGGAGGGAACAAGAAGGAGGATGTTTGCTGAGTCACTGCAGTAACCACCAAGTCCAAGACATTACAGCAAATCTTAGAGGCTTTGTATACATTATATACATATTATGTTATGCTTTTGCAGTCATGTACATATACATGCAAAAGATATGCAAATACATGCCCACACAGAACAAGATGCATACAATTTGTTGGACAGTGTTGAAATGATACCTGATTGCAGACATCCAGGACTAAGGACTGATTCTCATACTTCTTTACTTTACATGAGTTCCTGCAGAAAAGAATATTGACAGAATCAGTATATGCTATCAAGAAATAATGAAACTTTTAGCAAGAACTTCTCTCTTCAAAGTCTATTGTATTGAAAGCAGTAATACCGTTAGTTTCAGATAGACAGATATATATCGATCTGGCTGATTGGACAACATTTTTGATTATATTTTGTTCTTGTTTAGAATATTTTGTCAATGCATAATGAACATTTTATTTATTTATTTAACCATTTTTTTCAAGGGAACTTTTTAATTTAAGCATCTTTATTTTCTGTCTGTCTTAGTCTCATTAAAAGTGTACATATTTGTTTTTCATTACCAACAGTAATGAAATAATGAATTTCATAAGTAATGAAAGGGTAGCATACCAACATGTGTTATGTGTTACCAACAGTCCCAACAAAGTTTTATAGATAAACATGTTTAAAATTATGTACACTAACATCAGATAAAAACTCCAGTGCCCAGTCATATCAGTGCCCTGTAAAAAGCTGTTTTACTTTCTACCTGGTGGTCCCATTTCATGATTGTCACCATGTTGAGATCACATGACCAAATACCACTCATTATACAGATCTTGATTAACCCATTATTTATCATACTTTTTTTAAGGCTGCATAATGGGTGACAAATATTCCTGCAAATATGGTAGTTATAAATGGTAGTTATACAATGGGATCGGTAACCAAAAACTTTTGCTTTTCACAAGATGCTGCCTCCACTCCTGAAGGTGTCAAATGCAAGACTACTGTCATATTGGCCTCAAAACATTTAAATTGTATTATATTCTATATAAGCTATACATATCAGCGTTACCTTGGCTAGCCAGTCTGTTTTCTAGGTATTGGCATCTATTGAAAAACTCCACTCAGAAATAGCAATAGTCATTGTATTCTACAAAAACAGCTGTTTAGATCAATAAAAACAGAGCACATATTTACAATCCAAAGACTGATGTGTGCTTTGATGTGCGCTTTACAACATTTTAGCAAAGAGACCATCTGTATATTGGTCACCATGAGAGGGTCAGATGTGAAAATCTTAACAAAATGCCCATGGACTAGATCAATTCTGTCCTCCGGACAATTAGAATACAATAAAATAAATAAGTAGACCTTCTGCCCTAGTTTGAAGGACTGATTCTGTACATGATTTGGAGCCAGAGGGCAGCTCAGCCTTCAACAGAGCTCATGACATGCAATGGGACAGAAGAGATAACAGTGAAAGTACAGGAAAGGAGGGCAGGAGAGGATACTTACAATAGAAAACAGAGAAACCGCAATTGCTAAGTGGTCCTGAGGACAGTATGACAGAGGAAGGGACAGGGGAGGTAGGAAGCACACACAGAGAGGAGGAGATGTGGAGAGGGGACGTGCCGTAAGACATTAGAGGGCAAGATAGAAGCATGAAGAAAACAAGTAGGAGTGCGTTTAAGCGTCCTGACTTTCACAAACAAATAGGAGTTCGTTTGTAGAGGGGATGCCATAGTTTAGAGGAAAGTATGAACTGTATACACTGGGACAGTGAAAACAAGACTACTGTAAGCTTTACGACTGTAAACTACATACGAAAAACGATTGTGCCACATGAAAGATGCATGATTAGACAACAACTGAGTTGTTGAAAAGAAAGGGTAGCATACCAACAGTACAGAACACAAAAGGTGTGACGTATGTGTTGATAATGTTTAGTAGGTGAAAATTGCTCCTTTTTGCTTATTTTATGCACAATAGCTAGCTACAGATGCAAAAGCAAAACAATAAGCCACAGATGCCACACACAGCATACGTTTTGCCTGTCTGTCTAGCATATCTGCCACTCACGTGATGATCCTGTCTTTGTTTTTCTTTGGAGACTGTCCTGCTTTCTTCCGCTGCTCCACAGTTCTGTCTGGTTTGTGTTTGTCCGTAAGCTTCTCAGTCGTTGGTTTAATCGTGTCATTTCCACCTAAGGTCTTTGATGGCGTAAAATGATCAATAGAGTCATCAAAGTTATCAGGGTCAAAATTATACGATGCTTTAGGAAGTGTTGGCGAGTTACTATGTTTATTGTTCCCACCAAAAGGATTAAAATTGGGATCATCCCACTGACTTGGGTCAAAGTTGTAGGATTTTTTAGGAATAGGAATATCATCAACGCTCAAGGGATCCACATTCTCTGATGGCGGTTGGTCTTGTTCTGATGATGTCTCCGGTGGTGGAGCTGCTGTTTCTGCAGCTTTTGGTCTCTGTTTTTTTGAAGTAGTCAGCTTGTTGCTTGTCCTCTTTCCAGACTTCTTGGGTGGAGGTCTCTTTGCTTCGGCATCATCAAGTCCAAACTCCAGCATTACTGGCTGAGCAGGCATTTTGTCCATCGACTCTGTTTTAGGAATACTGGCATTGGCAGGTGAAGAGTTCTGCAACATGGACCCTTCAGTTGTGAATGGATTTATGGTATCGTCAAACTGATTAGGGTCAAATTTGTAGCTCCCCATTGGAAGTATCGGAGGATCGTCATCCACCTCATTAGGGTCTACACCATTCAGTGGGGCCTTCACCTTGAGGGAAGGAGGTCTAGGCTTGAGGAACTTGGTCTGTGGTTTGGAGGATGGCTCTTCAATGTGACCATTGCAGGTGTTGGTGTCATCTGTTGTAACTGCTTCAGCAGGATCAGGTTGGTCCGCATCCCTTTCAACAGAGGAAGACTGGTTCCAGAGTTTCAGGGTTGGGCTTGGGTCCACACTGCTCTGTCGCACCACCGGGGCAGGTGCATCCTCAGAAAAGCTCTCGTCCAGGGTCAGATTCTGGGTTTTGGTTGTGATGGAGGTCAACTGGTTTATTTCTGGGAAACCTGCCAAGAGTAGAAGAGGTAATTATTTTATCATGGTCAACAAAATTGATCGAATTACCCTGTTGAAAAACATGTATGCAATAATATGTTACTGAATATTGCAGTATATACATCTAACAATATTTTTGTCATTTCAGGGTGTCTGTACTTTTCCTTTCATATGTTCTTAGAGCACATAAAGTATACTCTATTGTTAACCTATGGAGGACATTTGAAGAACAGACTTCCTTACAACAGAAAAGGCAGGAAATGCTTCACTCAGGATGCAAAGAGCTAAACAATAGTTCTCTCTTCTCTGTCTCCAACAGGCATAAAAAACTTAAACAGCAAAACTTCAAGCAACAATCAAACATAAATGTGGACTAGATGTTCTAATACACACATTTTGGATGTACTGGAAAGAAGACTGCCCGTTTTCTACCATGATATGAAGAAAAACTGCCTCAACAACTGTAGCAATTCAAGCTGCTCTAGAATGATACACTCGACATCTACATGTGAAATTATACACTTTCCATTGACATACAGTCATCGCTGAGTTTTGATGCAATAGCCTGTTGCTAAGAGACAGGAAGAGACAGTCTATTTATAAATGAGATGTATGACTTCACACTGACCTCCGATTGAGGCAGCTTTGAAAAATACTAGCTGTTATCTGTTCAAAATATTTACATACGAGAAAGAACATGTCCAGTGATGAGGAGACCGTTTCTTACAGTTGAATTTGTGAGTTCAGTTAGTGCTCTAACACGACATGAGTTTGAGTTTGTTTGAGGGATATTTGTAGTGGTTAAGGCTCTAGGGTGGTAACCGGAAGGTTGCTGGTTTGATCCTCACAAGGACTAAGCCATGAGTCTTAACTACTCTACTCTTAAGTAAGGCACCTAACCACAGATTTCTTCAGGGGACTGACTTGTAAAAAGTTCTTAGCACCATTCTAGGTGCATAACATGAAAATCACAAAAACAAATACAACTTTTAGGCTGGTAATGTCTTAACTGTAACACAATTGCATACTGCACAAAAGAGGAACTTGAGTTTTACCAACTATCATTTTAGGGAACTAGCTTTATGTGTATGAAATTAAAACAACTGCAGCCTTCAGCACTGTAATGACTACCACTCACAGACCTTCCATGAGTCCTCTCCAATGCCCACACCCAGTCTTCCTCCTGATTTTGCCAAGTTCTAGCTTTCTCTTCCTCTTTGTGTCTTTTTGTACACATCTGGTACTGACGAGATGGCAGACAGCCCTACTCCTAGAGTATGCAAGAACACTCTGATCAGCACTTTTAAAGTGTGACTGCTCTTGTCATCACTTCCAGAGGTCAAGGCTCATCCTCAACAATCATAAACTAATTTCTGCAATGGATAAATCTTTTGACATATCCATGTCCTTATAAGTTCTGTGACCTTTTTTAAAAAGCTATATGGGTTTTATTTACTAACTGTCAATTCAGGGCCATGAAATTCATATTGTGTAGGTAACTGAAATGTTGTAGGTTTGTACTCCAGATAAAGGTGTCTGTTAAATGAAAGACTGCTGAAATTACTGTTCCACAACCAGAAACATTCAGGCTATGAAAGCAACGGTTGCCATTTGAACAAGCAACACCAATGAAGGAGAATCATCAGGCAAAATCCGATTGGTTATGCAACCAGTGCTTGAGGCTGTGACTTGAGCTTTCTCTTCGTGATGGGAGTGTGATGCCTCAACAATGTTTATTTCATCAAAACAGAAAAGGCTTGGCATGGACAGCATGAGCTAATATATTCAAAACACAAATGCTTCATCTCCATCCTGTTGAGAGACATTTCAGAGCGATTTTGATTATAAATCATAACTAAAATAATAAGAATGCTCATCCCAGGCAAATGCATAAAGCTGTCACAACATATTACTCGGTTCCGTCTTAAAGATACTGCACACAATAGCCATAAAAATGAGATTGCATGACTGAGCTTGATCTAGAGTAGAACAGGCAATTGTACAGTAAAATAATGATTGTTTACTCTGACGTCAAAAATAAACTAATGTCAGCAAGAGTTCATATCTGACTTTAAACTGAAGGTGCAGCAGGATTTAGTGCCTGGGGTGGAGACGACACAATAAGACTTGTGTTTACATAACCACAAATTCTGGCTAAAGCACTGCTAGCCGTGAAAATGTGTGTTCCAGACGGCTAGCACTGGCGTATATCTGTACAGCTGTGAGGATGAGGATGTCTGTGGTGGAAACTGGATTGTGCTCTGCTGGAGCCAGACTTTTACTGCCTGTCTGCTCAAGCAATCCAAACCACAACACGTAGGCTTGGAAAAGCTGCCTCTATTAGCCTAAAGCATGCTGTATTTCTGAGGAAAACGTTCTCACAAAACTCAATGAAAAAGTTACATTTTTTTCAAAAAAGGATTTATTCCTGTGAGGTATAACAATCTAGCTTCCAGAGATTATTGTTAGGAAGGGAAGCAAGATAAAAATGAATAAACTAGAAAAATTGTGGTAGCAAGCCTAGCTCAGTTTCAATGAGTTCAAATGTGTGTTGAAGAGAGTCTGTCTGTGACATTTAGAGCAAAGAATTAAATCACATGATGTTCTTTGCTGTGAGCCTTTGACCTTATCCATTGATAAACGTGCTCTGAGAGGAGCAGGCGCTTTTGTTCAATTCCAAACTCCTGAATTCCAAGCTGTGCACTTTTCCCATACTGGGTCAGGGGCCTCTCTTTACCCAAACCCCTATTTTCCAACCTCAAAACCTCCTCCACTCAATTACAAAAACATAACTAATACTGTCTGCACTGTTTAAAATAAGGCTGAGGTCAAAATGCATCGATGCTGTCGAATCTTTGCAGCGCAAACACAAACTTCTTCATCCTCACCTATGAAACCACTGGAAGACTTCATCAGAGCCTCACACAGAGACTAAAATAAGATTTTAGATGAAAAACAACAGAAAGATGCATGTGTTTATGTATTCTCTCAACGGTAGTGACAAGTCAAATTTTAGAGCGTTTATGAGATTTTAATGGGCAGATAAATTCCTCAAACAAGTCTAGGGAAGTGCAGCTGTTTTGAGTTAGTGATATGGTACACTCCCCTGAATTTGGACACGTGTCTGATGGCAGAGAGGAAAATTTTAAGAAAACAAGGCAAGCTTTTAAGTAAAAGAAACTGTTCTGTATAAGGAATTGGAATATGAATCGTGTGTGTCAAAATCTAGCTTTTATTGTAGAAGACAGTCAGGTCTTATGAATGGTGCCCAATTTGCAAACAAATTCTTTTGAAACAGTCCTTTTTAATGATTCAGTCAAACCAATGCTAAAAATGTTTGTAATGTTTGCACTCGATCGTAAGGGAGAACTTTCTTTGTTTTGATTTATTAGATAAAGTATAATTTATGCCCATGTTCCAACACTACTAAGGAATGACAAGAAATGCCCTAACCCTTCAATGTATTGCTTACAAGTTAAAAGTTCACACATATAGTACATATACACACAAAACCACATAGAGACATACTTTCTTCTTGTTGCCATGGCAACATCACATTGCATGAGAGGAATAGAGGCACATGTAGTGACAGGTGCTCTGTGGCATCTCTAAATCTTCTGTCTGTATCGATGGCTCTCAGTTAGCATGTGGTATAGGAGGTCTTCTTTTACCTGTGCTCTCTGTGATTGGTTCATCCAGTGCGGGTGGTTCTTTATATGGCTGATGGACAGGCATCTCAGCTTCAGGTGTCTCAAATTGGCCCTCTGAGTCCGAACTGATGGAAAATGAAGAGAAACTCTGCGATTAGTACACATCTTCGATCTGCACTCTGTTGACAAAAGGACATTGCCTGGCACAGCTTGATTTAAATCAGATGGATAATGTTGATCTTGGATCAGGGGTGATCAGTATAAAACATACAAACTCATCAGATCATCAAATGACATCAATATTTAATAAAACATTTTGCGCATGTGGCTTAAAGGTTTACCCTCGGGTGAAATGAAACTGAACTGAGCACATCATGTCCTCATTAAATAACAATGTATCCCAGCTGTGACACCAATACTTTCTGCATAATGTGGTTTATCAGGTCTGTTTTGATGGTTTGTGTGAGGTAACACTGAAGAGCATTCTAGATTAAAGGAATAGTTCACCCAAAAATTTAAATTCTCCTGGAAATTTGCTTCCTCATCCTCATGTTTTTCCAAACCCATATGACCTTGTTTCTTCCATGGAAAACCAATGAAGCATTATGCAATTAGGCCTTCAAGTTTCAGAAAGGACATAAAAGTGTCACAAAAGCAGACCAGATGACCCATGTGCTTTTTAAATTAAGAGAATAATGATTTAAATGTCAACTTATTACATATGACTTCTTAGGACCCATTCAATGTCATTGAATGAAAAAAAGGCAACCACTACTTTTGTAGACATTTTAATTTTTGGGAGAGCTATCCTTTTCACACTCACAAGAAAGCATAATGGTCATGAGCCTGAGCTGAAAGGGAAGAATAGTTAATTTAGTGAGTGGGTGAGAGTGAGTGAGTGAGTGAGTGAGAAAAAAAAAATCGGTCACCAAGTCTGGGAGAACTGCCCAGTCTCGTTACACTAGGCCACCTGCAGTCCAATAATACCGTTAGGGAAGTAATCATTACTAGTGCAGAAAACAAACACAACAGACAACAGAAGAACATAGATGAACTTCTGCTATGAAGTGCTATTAAAAGGTTTAGAACAAAAAGTTTTGCAAACATATCAATTTTATTCTGCTGTTCCCTTCTAACAACCATTTATTTCTAACTGGGCGTTCCCAAACCCAACACAAACCACTCAACTACATCACTGTGTTTTTCATAAAATCCCTGCCTGCACAACTCATGCTGCTTGTACTGACTCACACTGAGCTCCATAGAAATGAGTAGATCGCTACAGAATGTGTGGGTGGCTTACTGTGTGTTTTTCTAAATATATTCACAACTTTCATGATTCTGCCACTCTTTTGGGCCATTGTTCAGGTCTGTGTAGTGATTCATAGAAATGAGTAGATCGCTACAGAATGTGTGGGTGGCTTACTGTGTGTTTTCCTAAATATATTCACAACTTTCATGATTCTGCCACTCTTTTGGGCCATTGTTCAGGTCTGTGTAGTGATTAATTTGCATCAGTCTCTCAGGCTGCGAGGTGTTAGGAAAGAGAGGATTCAAGGAAAGTAATGTTAGCAGACAGCTTAACAACAGCACATGGACAGGATGTCAAGAACACGGCTTAGGGAAAACAAACCAAAACAACTTTTTGCCTAGATGATACATATGAACTAATATTATATAAACAAAAATAGAGAAGCTACTTTTTTTTTTTTACATTCAAGTCTATCAAAACAATGTTAGGGTTATGCTTGACATCTCTCCCCAAAAAAAAAAAAAAAAAAAAAAAAAAAAAATGCACAAAGATGTGGGACAAGTTAAACACCAAAGGTTAATAGTCAGGAACATGGATTTCTTCTAATCTTCAGCCCCAAGTATGAGCAATAGCAATATTAATGCTAGTCATAGCATGAACTAATGATGAAGCAGAGTAATAGACAAATAAGAGTCTTCTTTTTAACAAAAGAAAACCGTGCTGGGAAAGATAGTGTTATCTATGGGCAAGGAAATTAGCCGTGTCACAATTGGGGGGTTGGGAGAGGAGAGCACTTAAATTCTGATCTTTATCGGAGCACAGAGACACATTAGACTAACAGCTAGACACTGAGCCATGCACACTTCCTAAGGAAACCCCCCCAGTGAAGCTGAAAACACCCACAAACGCACCAAGAACACACATATAGATGAACAAACATGTGTACACGCCACTTCCCCAACCGTGACTAGAGCACCAAAAGATAGACGTTCAGGGTCTCTGATCTCTGACTGCTTTGATCCATGTGGCTGACTGCTAAGCCATAGCTGTCTGCACAACCTTTCAGATCATCCAACTCAAACAGGTGGCTCTGGGTGTAGCTTTTTTTTAAGGTTGGCCTCTACTGCTTGATCTCGGACCTGTTTTCAAGGCAAGGACTTAAGACTTATTTAAGAAAATAACTAACAAGCATTATAAATAACATATCCCACACTTCCTTTCTCAAAAGCAACCAGAAACCCCAACTTCATATCCCCCTGTAAAACACATCCTCATTTCCTTGCTCACGCTATGGAGTTGACAAGGTTCTAGACTTGCCTGCAGCCATGAGACCTTTCGTCATCCTCTTGATCTCCTTGCATAGCCTCTCGTGCGTCATCCGTGAGGGCTTCGTCGTCCATCCCCAAATCAATCTCAGCTTCTTCCTCCCCTCCTCCTCTAACGGCTGACCAGGTCCATTTGGCCCACTGCACTGGTGACAGCCAAGACATCTTTGACCTCTTGCTGGTGACACACCAAACGTCTACAGGAACACCTTGTGGGCGAATCCAAACAAGTGAGTCAGTCTCCCCTTGCTTCTATTTCTCTCCTCCTGTCTTGCAGATGTTTTTTTCTCAGTGGCAGGCAATGCTTTGCGTGGTCTTGAAGCCGAGCTTCATGTTTTCATCTCAAAAGCCTCGCTGCTTCCTTCCTCTCACGCGACTGTTGATGTTGAGCTCTCTTGCGGCTTCCTCTCTCGGTGCAGCCGAGTAAAAAAAGAGTTTGCAGTCTCCTTTCCCCTCGCAGAATACCACAGCAAAGATCAGCTGGCTGCCAGTTAACTCCCCCATCCACCCCTCCTTTATGGGATCAGACTATTGAGAAAAAAACTAATGGGGGAGGAGGATAGAGAATGCCTGCATCGCTGGGCTAGCTGATTCGGCAGCCCCCGTGGTGTAGGAATGGTAGCTTCCTTCCCAAGCAGAACTGCCTCTCTCATGAAAAGCAGAAGAAGGGAACTGAAGAGAAGGGAGAGGGGGGCTCCGTGGTTTCAGTACGGAGACTGTGGAATGCAGGGCTGAGCTCCTCCTCTGTATTTTTTCCATTAACCATCTGTAGCCTTGAGCTCCAGCTCACAACCAGGAAAACCTGTTCTTTCACTTGTCCTTTCATATTGCTACCTGTTTGGAATGCCTCAGCAGATCCCTGGGGAAGTCAGCGTTCCCATGACTAATATGTACTCAAACCAACAGCCTTTTCCAATGGGAAATAGACCACAAGGCCTCTACAGCAGGGGTGCCCAAACTCAGTCCTGGAGGGCCAGTGTCCTACAGAGTTTAGCTCTAACTTGCCTCAACACACCTGCTGGTAAGTTTCTAGGATGCCTATAAGAGCTTGATTAGCTGGTTCAGGTGTGTTTAATTGGTGTTTCTAGGATGCCTATAAGAGCTTGATTAGCTGGTTCAGGTGTGTTTAATTGGTGTTGAGCTAAACTCTGCAGGACACCGGCTGTCCAGGACCGAGTTTGGGCACCCCTGCTCTACAGTATCTATACAAGTCATGAGCTTGCCTTGAAAAATAAAACACAAATAAAGGCTTATTACACGACCTAAGTACTCTCTGTGTGTACATCGCATAATCTTAATCAGGATAATACAGTGCTTAAGTATTTAGTTGATGGATACTGCACCAAGTATCTCCATTCTGCACCACAACCACATCCACATCCTTTGATCACTGTCAACAGTCTAAAAATACAACCCCAGTGAGGCCTTGTTGCTGGTCATTGCCATCACAAAGTCTACCCACACAACCAGAGCAACAGTTCTCAAGGCCGTAACATGATTGAGCTTTGACAAAATGTCTTGAGCAGTGTTAGTGTGAGTGCAGATACTGAACTCAAATCTTTATGAAACCTCTATTAGACCATGAAAAGCAGATTTCCCTTAAAGCCTCGGGGTAACTTGTATAACTGATCTCCATGTAGATGATGGGTCATTCCACATCAGAGGTCTGCAGATATTTCAGGCAGAATTCATTCTGTGAGACACAGTTAAATTAAAAAGCCTGTATGATATTACCAGACTGCTTGCTATGCTAATTGTGAAATGGCCACAACTCCTTTCAAGGCTTGGGTTTCTTAGAGCCATGTTACTTACATTCGTATGTAAATGAGTGCATGATGTTTTGGTGAAGAGACTGGATAAAGAAAGCAAAAGAAGAGGTTTTTTTTTCTTCCATTGGTGGAGACTTTTCCTTATAAAAGACCACCCATATACATTATGGAGCGTTTTGTGAGGTTTTAATACCACATGCTCAGGATATGAGGCTAAGATTCCATTATGCAAGTTGAGGAGGACTGCACAAGGAGGTCTCACATTTCAAACACACGTGGAAAACTTGGCAGGAGACACCACAGAAGCCAGAATAAAAGTAAACACACAACATAAAAGACAAAACAGGCCACTGAAGAAAGTGCTTCTCAAAAGAAACGTTGCTCTCTTTCCCCAAAACAATGACTGGGCACACATCTCAGAACATTTCACGTTAACAAGACACTAAGCAACCCAAACAGACCTAAATATGATGGTTTCTCGGATAATTTTGGTTCAAGGGAAAAGTCTTTAGGGAGTGTGCATCTGTGCTTCTAATTACAGATTCCACATTTGGAGAATTGAACAGATTGAAGCCGTTGAAGCTCTGTGTTTAGATCCACCCAACAGCCTGTGATAGTGAGTTATACATTTGTTTGTCTAGAGAAGCTCTGCTTTTTGAAAGCCACTTTCATCAAACACAAAAGTAGCATTTTGAAATCTTTATAACATACTTGAAAGGAACTGAACCAAGATTCCAACATATGGGATTCTAATCCTTTACAGTGTTGCTTTGTTAGACTACCTTTCTTACGAAAATCAGAAGCGACCCAAAAAGACTTTCTTCTAAACAATGTGATTAGTTCAAAAAATTTAAGGGGAATCTGACTAACCAACACTTGCTATTTTTTGTTCGGGCCACTATGAACTTGTGATGTCAGGCCAGCTTACCACATCATAACAATGACACTCTATGATAACCTTCAGAGCATCATATTCCTGTGTTCAGTGCCAGGCTCAGCACGATATCTCATAAGCTCTCAGCATCCAATCTTGGTTGAGTGTGAATGGTGACATCTGCTACTAGGGAGACTTCATTGCATTAGCTAAGTCTACATACTCTTAGTTTTCGTTTTTTGCATCATCACAAAATTATTCAACAGCAGGATTTGAAATATGTTTCGAGAACATTTGAAATAAGCATCATATATGGAAGGATGCCTTTAAGAAACAATTCCTGCCTAGTTATTTAGCCTTTAAGGAACTATTAGATCTGTAAAAGGGAGATGTGATAACAGGCCGCCAGAACTAGACTGAGGCAAAAGCACACGGATAAGGGAGCAGAGCCTTCTTACATAACAAATCTTCACTGATGTATTATGGTCATTTGTGTCAGAACGGAGCTTATTCCTCCAGAACAACACATCTTCACACGGCTGCATTCCATTGTTTACTAACGGGAGCCAAAAATAGCTCAATCAGCTAAACAAGCACTTTACATTTCCAGAAAAGACTGGAACATGATGGCCAATAAATAGTCACCTCTCCAATGCTGATAGGCTTTGTGTAACTTAATCTATATAAAGCCATATAGAGATCCAGTCTATTTGTAGCCGAGCAGTAATCATTGTTATTTTTACTGGAGTCAATAGACAGGGAGAACAGCTGTCCAAAAACAACTCACACGAGAAAAACCACTCCCTTTAGAGTAAGGGTGTATCTCAACATGAGTCCAGAAACAGACAGTTCAATGTTTATTCCTGGTTTAATACAGGAGCTTAACATGAGATTTTGGTTAGATTGCAATCAAATGGTTTAATACAGGAGATTAACGTGATATTTTGGTTAGATTGCAATCAAACATTATCAGTTTGCTATGATATAAGCAAACATAAGAGGAACATTAGCAATAATTTGTTTTTTAAACAATTTGAATTATTTTTAATTATTTAGCCAAACTTTTGGGTGATATTAATCAGGGAAGATGCGAAGTTGAAAAATATGACAAAGTTCTGAAATTTTAATATACTCTGATTTGTGTAGAATTTTGGTGTGAGTTTGCTCTAGATAAAATAATTATAATCCTGTAAACACTGCATAGCAGTTAAAACCAACCTCTTCCCTCATGAGGTGTTAGTCTAAAGTCACAGAGCCACCTTGTGGTGAAAAACTGAACTACTTATAATACTACAATGAGTGTAAAACTACAATGAGTGAGTTAAAGGGGAACTATACCAACTTCAATCTTCAATCATATATCAATTATATCAACGTCAAGCTTCAATAAATCCGAAATTAGGTCATTGTATGTATAACCAAAAAGTTTTGAACCAGTAACTTCTGAAAATACTTTGAACTGCTGAAAACACAGCACACTGGCCACATCTGCTGGTTAAATGGAGGTATATGCAAGCAGATTTTTATTTAAGGGCCATGCTTTTATATATTATAATAGCAAATCTATCCTAAAAAAAAATGTATCATGGTATCACTAAATATAAAGCAGCGCAACTGTTTTCTCCTGAGCAGCAAATCAGCATATTTGAATGATTTTTAAAGGATCATGTGACACTGAAGACTGGAGTAATGACTCCTGAAAATTCAGCTTTACATCACAGAAATGAATTACAATTTAAAATATATTCAACCAGAAAACTGTTATTTAACATTTTAATAATATTTCACAAGATTACGGTTTTTACTGTATTTTTAAACAAATAAACGCAACATTGGTGAGCATAAGAGACTTCTTAAAAACATTTGAAAATCTTACTAACCCCAAATTTTTGAACGGTAGTGTATTGGTAGATTTTATACATCACAATATAGAAACTCAGCACAACATGGGTGTCGCTAGGCCATTTTTAGGGGGGCTATAGCCTACTGTAGCCTAAGTTTTCGTTGCGTTCACCCCTCATCACACCACACAGCTGTTTCCTCCAGTGGAAAATTATTTTAAAGAATACCATGGTATCATGGCTTCATGATACCATTTCCAAAAGTGTGTGTGTGTGTCTGTACCTACAAATTTGCACCCAAAAGTGAGCTAAACCTGTCAGTACTCACCAAAACCTTCTTTTAGGGATGTTGACATTTGTAGAAATAGTGTAAAAAATAAAGTAAATTAAGTGTTGTTTCTCAGTGAACCAGACTGTGTGTGTGTGTGTGTGTGTGTGTGTGTGTGTGATCGATCATGAAGACTTGTATTTGGCTTATTCAGTTATATGTTATACCTATCTATGCAATACAGTGGAATGCTGCACTTTTTGGTATATAAATTTAGCGAACCACCCCTATTAGTCAAACATTTTATATTTTATATATATATATTATATATATATATATATTATACCCTCATGAACGGCCTTAATCACATGTATGAATGCAGAATATCATTTCAACGCTGACCCTCTGACCCAAAACCCCAAGCAATTCCTCCACCCCTCGACCCTCTCCAAACAGAAACAAACATTCATCAGACGACCTCCTTATTTACAATACATTTAAAAAGAAAGGAATGTTTGTTTGAACAGACAATTCTGTTATTCTAAAACTTAAACTTTAATATTACTAACTTCAAAATGACCCAGTTATAAACAACGACATTTTAGACCTGCACTCTGGGAAAATGGAAACATTGATTAAAGTGTCCTTCTAAGAAGTGCTACCAGCATGGAAGAGCTATTTTTAGGGTCTGTTTGTACAACAAGCCCTGCACAGAATGAAAACCTGACAAGTAAAAAACTTTCATGATCTGCCATAAAATTTCTCGCAAACTGGACCTAATCAGATGCGTCATGTGTCAGATTTTCTAATTTAAATGCAATTTATTAAACACAAACTCAGTGAACTAGGGGTCACATAAGGAGAATTTCCCATAAACGCTAGTGCAGTTTAGTGCACTACAACCTGAACTTGAAGAGGTTATGAAACATCAGTACATTTGAATATGAAAATAAGCTACAGAAATGATGTCACATGTCAAATCGAGCTCACCAAAGGACGGAAAATGGCATTAAGTATGAGTTAAGGACCTAATCTAACCCTCAAGTCTAGCTGACGTGTCATTTGTACACCTTTACAACCCACTACAAATGGTGATGCAATCAGTCATAAGGTTTATGGATGCTCTTTTTAAGATATAAACAAATTCTGTGAGCACGATACCACTAAAGATACTTTCCAAGAACACTCCAATACAGTCGTCATGCCAATATTATCGCACTTACAGTAACGCCTCGCTAAATAAAAGATGTTCAAATAGGCTAGACTGCAAAAAAGCCTGAAACTTGTCAGTGTACCTAAAAGGCGTGGGGTTATTTACACAAGAGCTGGGGTTTGCTTTTAGCAAAGCATTGCATTACATAAAGAATTAATTTAAACATTTCTAAAAAGTCTGTGTTTGAAGCCTGAAGCAGTTTTATGCAAAACCACCAAAGAAAATACACGTTTTGACCCTTTCAGTTCCCAGAATTCATTTGAATCCATGAGAAACTTCACCAGCATGACGGCCACACATTTGCTGTCACACCATACACTGGGAAGTGTTAGCAAACACAACGCATATGACACAGTAGCACTGAAATAATTTGTATAATGAGTTTTACTGCACATTTACATGATTATGCATAATAATAGATGTCATACCCTCTTTAAGTACATACAACATATAAAAATAGCATGACATGTATCATATGAAGTTAAAATATGAAATACATGTCAAACTTACATGCTAATGCTCTTCTGTTTTATGGAGTTTATCCCATTGCCCTTCTTGCTTTGGGATCCCCCCATGATGTCGGCCTGTGTACAACTAACTTCAAGTATATTTTCAAGATGGTCCTAGCAGGTGTAGCTGGCTCATTCTGGCTCCTGTCCCACAGTTAGAGTCATACAGCTCAGTGCTTCAGCAGTGACGGTGCAAAGTGTGTCAGAAATGCTGAAACACTGCTTGTTTCTACACTGCACGCCCCTCCTACCTCAGCACACACACACACACTCCTACAGTAGCTACAGTAGCACATGACCTCAAAACACACACACACACAAGCTGTCAGTTAGACGTGGGACATTCCATGGAACGCTGGTAGGGAGGGATACACATCAGGCATCCATCCCGACAGGTTTATCTCATCGTGTTCTGAATGGACCTGCATTGGTGATCTAGGTGATCATGTTTTTCTGAACAAGGACTGACATGATGTTGACAAAGTTCAGCACTTATAACAATTCTTACAGACAAACTAGAAAATGTTGCTGTGATCTCTTGAGACAAACTAATTCAGGTTCAATCTCATATGTGGGTCAAATCTGATTAGCTGATCTTTTTTAGACCATATCATGGTAAAAACGGTGATATTATGTTCTAAAAAAGGCTTGTAGCTGGAAAGATTGAGTGCAGTAAGAACAGCAATACTCGGGGTGATAGGCTTGTTATTTCATTTAATCTAATTAATTGTTAGCGCCCTTGTGTCACTACAAACCTTTTTGACTTTCTTTCTGATACGGAACATAAAATAAGATATTTTGAAGAATACTCATGCTGCTTCTTTACACACAATAGAAGTGGATGGGGACTAGGGCTGTCATGCCCCAAAAAAGCACAATAAAAGAATCATAATAATAGTCTATATGACTTGTGTAATAGATTTTAAAGCCATTTGATAGCTTTGTGTGAGAAAAATTCTAAAATTTAAGGTGTAATTCACTGAAAATCATTTTTTCATTCTTTGGAAAACGGCAGCTTGGAGATTCTGCCTAACATGTCTTTTTGCGTTATAAAGAAAAAGTATGTTATATAAGTTTCAAAATACATGAGGGTGAGTAAATGTTGACTGATTTTGACAAGTCAACATTTCTTTAAGATCTGGACAGATAATCATAAAAAATAATTTAGTTAAAATAACTATCAGTTTCCTTCATGCAAGGTCTATGATCTTCACACCAAAAGCAACAGTGATATTTCAGAAGCTTAATGGAACATTAGCATATTTCTATTGAATTAAAGTGAATAAGGATACAAGTGAACAAACATAGTGTTAAATAACACTTTCTATACCTACAAGTAAAAATTCGTTACAGTACACAAAACAACTTTTGATTTAGAGTAAACGCTCCAGGCAAAAGGTTCAGCTGAAGGTTCCCCTCACATACCTGACACATTTCTAGCTAAATTTGCAGATCTCACATTGCCGCTGAGCGCTACCACTGAACACTGAACATTTCTGAACTGATGTTGCTCTGGGACACATTTGGTTGGCTGGTTTGTCAAAGCAACAGAATGTCTCAGTAATCAAAAAGTAGCTGAAGACACACATTATCCACAACCATTTAAAGGGATAGTTCACCTTCTGTTGATGGTCCCCATTGACTTCCATAGTATGGAGAAAAAAACACTATGCAAGTCAATGGGGACCAGCAACTGAAGGTGAACTATCCCTTTAACAACTCCACACACACATACAACATTTTCCTCTTTGCATTTCACCTCTGCTCTAGCTTGTTTCTCAGTCTTGCTTTCTAATAAACATGGTATTGTACACTGTAAATATTGTCAGCTCTGTGATGAATTGTTTCACTTTGAGATGTCACATCACCAAATAATAAATAAACCTTTTTTTTTTGGCCAGTGCACTTATACAATGTTGCACTGTAGCTACCGTTACAGGCTTTATAACATTTATAGATCAATATTGGGATATTATCATCAATTAAATAAGGAAGAACTTACAAGATGAATTTTGTAATTAAAAAAGTGAATATTTGTTGACAAGTCATGAAAAAGAATTAAAGGTACAATGTGTAAGTTTTCACCGCTAGAGGGCACGTATTCAAAAGAAACAAAGGCGTAGTTTGATGACGGCGTGACTGAGTGTGGAATCATGGGAGTTTTCGTCTTCATCCCCACAGCCGATGCAATCTGACGGGACTCGGGCAGAAATCATGTTCATGGATGAGCTAATGTATTAAAGATTTAATAACATCATAGTATGAAGCAGAGTGAGGCGTAAAGCCATCGAAGCGAAACGAGGCCGCTGAAGCAATTGCTAATGAAAGACGAGAGTGACACACGGCTCGAAATGAGCGGAGCTTTTATTATGCTACACTTTAGCGCTTCCGCTCCTTCCAGTCGTGCGTATGTGGGGTCAAGCAGCGCTGTTTTATCGTACTAGATACGTTTGAAATTTCTGTTATAATGCTACTCTGTGCGATCGTCACCTGTCTTTGCGTCTTTGGTGTTTCCATGTTTTCTACAAAAATACTTTAAAAATACAATAAAATTTAGCACAACCCAATAATTTGGTCTTGGAAGAACTTTTATAAGAAATGTCTGATTTAATATTAACACAGGCGATACAATGACACTATAGACACGGTCCGTGTCACTAGTTAAAATTGCTTATTTCTATGGATTTAAACATTTTTCGAAACATTTAGGATAATGTAAGTACACAAGTCAGCAAAATATATAACACTGTGCTAGTGGTTTTTGGATATTTTAATTAAAAAATCTTACATATTGCACCTTTAAATTTAAATTAATTTTAATACCAAAATATTTTTTGGATCTTGATTTGCTCTCATGCCATAATTACTTTGACATTGAATAATAAATACCAAATCTCAAAAAGGTTGTGGGTTCAATTTCCAGGGAACACACATACTGGTAAAAAAATGTATAGCCTGAATGCACTGTAAGTCGCTTTGGATAAAAGTGTCTGCTAAATGCATAAATTAATTAAATTAAATTAATTAATTAAATCTGTCTGAATTAAGGTGTGCATATAAAGTATTGCCTGTGAAAGTTTATAGCAAAGGGGTGATGACTAAATCTGATAAAGTCTGCCCTCTTGTGGTGTGGGTGAGCATATGAAGAGTTGGGAAGAGTTGAGCATATGAAACCAGAAAACTCGCCAAGAGAAGCTCATTGTAGAGAGTCCTTTGAAGCACAATTGGCTGGTACACATGGAACATACTTGGGTAAAAAAACCAATGACAACAGCTGAATAAAGTTCTTCTGAAAATAAGAATCAAACAAACCTTATCAAGCTGAAAATAATGCAAATATGGCATGTGCTAATGTGTGTTTACGTGGATGCCATGCAACAAGCAGAACTAGAGTTCAGGAACATGACAAATTCTATTCAGACAGGTCTCAGATGTATCTACACTCTTTTCGGAGGCACAGAACCATGAGCAATCTCAGACTGGGAAACTTCCCTTTGTTGACTCAACATCTTTCCACATCCTCCTACCACAAGGGATGATTACATAGTCCACTGCACACTGTAGGGGTCGAGATCCAAGTATATGAAGATGAAAGATAACGCTTCACTTCAGATTCAGAAGAATCTCTCTAGCACTGTAACTCAACTGATGGGCACAAGACTCCACATTTCCAAGCAATGAGTGTTTTTAGGTGTGACCTCACCCTTCAGCCTCAAGTAACTTGGAAATACCAGAAAAAAAGAGAAAACCAAGCCAATATGAAGCAATCCACATGCAAAGGTCTTTTGAGCCAGATGGTCACTTACAGGAATAGTTCAACCAAAAAAGAAAATTTGCAGAAAATTCTCACCCTCAGGCCATCCAAGAAGAGTTTGTTTCTTCATTGCAACAGATTTGAAGAAATTTAGCATTACATCACTTGCTCACCAATGGATCCTCTGCACTGAATGGGTGCCATCAGAATGAGAGTCCAAACAACTGATAAAAAACATCACAATAATCCACATGCAATGCACCAGACTACAGTCCATTAATTAAAGTCTTGCAAAGTGAAAAGCTGTGTGTTTGTAAAAACCAAATCCATAATTGTGTGATTATTGTGATATTTTTATCAGCTGTTTGGACTCCCATTCTGATGGCACCTATTCACTGCAGAAGATCCATTGATGAGCGAGTGATATAATGCTACATTTCTCCAAATTCGTTCAAATGAACAGATTAATTTTTTTTATGACAGAACCATAATCAAGGCATTTATTATTTTATATTTTTTGTTAAATATGGATTTCCACATCTTGCTTTCTTGATTCAATCCATTTCATCCCAGCACTGTGAAAAACATCTTATAAGAAGCAGCCAACAGTGAGTCTTTACAAATGGGAGGGTCTCTGAATGAAGCTTTCTGAATGTGGGCAGTTTGGGGACTTGTATGACTTTCTTTGTATGAGTCCAACCTTTGCGTCGGTGGATAAAGCAGACGCACACTGACTTCAATGCAGATGTCTTTTTTTCTTCAAGTGGTTAACACATGTGACCGATCATGTAATGAGTCCGTTCAGCTCTTCGTTTCCTTCAGCATAGTTTCCATCCCTGATGATCAAAGATGATGCGGGCATTTACATTTCCCAGACTTTTCCATGGACTGGTAAACCATGTGACTATGAAAGGAACGCAGGATTTCAACTACAGCAGGATTGTAAAATTAGTGCACTGATTTGTTTAAGTCCCACTAACTAGCTTTTTACTTTTTGGTGAGGGGACCAACAACAGCGCCCTTTTTGGGACACAACATTATGACCAAGTTTGGACTAGATTCAACAAGGGTGATTTGAGTTAAGCCTAAAAGACATGGGTAGGTTAAGAACACAAATATGTTCCCATGGAAGTAGTAAAGCATTCTGAAGTCAAATTTTCAGCTACAGCGGATAGGCTATATGAGAAACATTATTTATTTGCCATAATGTTGTTCCAAACCTTAATGGCTTTTTGTTAGACTTGGGACGAGAATACGTGGAAAACAAGAATATGTCTCCATCATATTAATTTTTATTCCATATTTTTCTGTAGTGAAAGTGAATAGTGACTGAGAACTTTAATGTCCCTAACATTCTGCTAAATTTCTCCGTTTGTGTCCCACTGATGAAAGTCAGTCATACGGGGTTGGAACAACAGAAAGGTGAGTAAATTGTAAATATTGTAAATATTGATGATATAACTTAATTCTTTTGGGTGAACTATCACTTTAAAACAGCGCAAAATGAGCGTTTATAGATGTTCTTCATCCGGTTATGTTAAAGTTTTATGTTTTCTTTAGAACAGTTTTCATTAAACTATTCACCGGTTCTTACACGTAATTCGCTTCAAATGTTCTTGACTATCACTGGCTTATTTATGAATCGGACATAATTTAACATAATCTGACAGAAACCAAGTTTGACAGTTCAGAAAAAGAGTTGTTGACTCGAGAACAGTTCGGTTCGATTCGTAAAGAAATCGCTTTGTTAACCGGTTCAACCAACGGACTCATTGTAAAGATTCTACTCAAAAGAACGAGGCGCTCGAATGTTGAAAACCGAACATTCTAAGATTAACGTTTTAAAATTAATTTAAACATTTAATTTGATTTAACGGACTATTATTAAGAAACTGTTAAATGTTTGTTCAACTGAGAGCAAATTTGAAACTTCTGACAGGCGAACTATTCTGACTTGTGAGCAGCGCGAGTATGAATCATAACATCACCGGCTTCATGTTCGGAGAGAGTTTTAATCCCCAACAAGCAGATAAGAAAAAAAAAAGGGAAACATTTCTGTAAAATTCTTGGGGGATAAGAGCGATTCCTCACCTTTTTGTTATGTTTTTTCAAAGGCTGGGCATCTTCATGCAATCTTTTTTTCAAGTCTTAATAAATAGTTTGAATATCCTTTGAACGTCTACATTTAAAGAGACGGACTGAAAGTCTCGTAAATCCTGACGGCAGGACTGCTGTTGTGTTCATTGGCTGTGTGGAATTCCTGGCGGAGGAAGGGAGGGCAGTTCATGACTCTGTATGGAAAGGGGATGTTTTGTAATTTGTGGCGCACTACTCCAGACGGATAAATGGGAAATGAACGAACTTCCAGGTGGCTATGATCTGAATTCTGCCTTAAAGACACAGTGTTAGTATCTGAAGAATGTCTAACAACTTAAATTTAGATACGGGCATCACAAAAAATAATTTAGGGTTAGGAGTTGAATAACATAATAATAATAAAAAAAAACATCACAAATATCCAAACATTATAAATACATAATAGTAATTAATTAATTGGAAAATTAGAAAACACTAAGCATAGTTACATAAGTATAGCCTACATTAAATGCCAGTTTGTATTACAGTGCACACATTATTGCACAAAAGGGTATTGTGTGTATCAAATGTTACTAAGCCTGCCTTGAGAATACTGCAACAATATCCTAATACCTAGCAATAGTTCAGTTAGGATTCCAATTTCAAGTTAATTTTTTTAGGTAATTTATTGGCCGACTGACTAAAATGTGTGGAGCCAATCGACTCACTGTGGACTGGACTGGCTTTAAAGGTTGTTGTACTATACAAAAGGTATATAACATTTATGACAGAGCATTTCTCACTGGAATATTTCCATAAATCTCTCTTAGAACCAACAGAGCAGTATCTTCTGACCCCCTGCAAACAAAACAGGAAGAATAATAGATTTCAGAGCACATAAACAATACACTACAAATATATACATAAGTTTCATGAGAGCTTTTCATTTACCAGTAGCACAAATGGCTCTGTATGGCAAACAGGTACTCATTGAAACTTTCAATCGGCGTCTCCTGAAGGACAAAGTCAATACGTCGCCCACGATTCAACATTCCCACCTTGGTGAAGTTTCTTTCCTTCTGCTCCATTGGTGGAACTGCACCACAAATATTCAAATCTGAGAAGGAATATTCAAAATCTGAGGTGGATTTTATAAATAAATGAGTTGAAAAGAGATAGAGATACCTTCTACTTCATCTGTAGGGGTCATGGAGCTGATTCCACCCTCTGCGAGCGCTGGCGAAGGGACCTGAGAAATACTCTGCCAAACCATTCGGAGGGATCCCAATAAATCAGAACTGACTCGAGTCAAACCTTCTTTGAGTTCTGCAGGCATCAAGACATTTTATTTAGTAATATTTAGTAATTTTAGAATAAAAAAAACTATAAATTTTGCTCTATAACGTGACTTGACATACCGAGGTGCATCCTTTTTCTGCCTTTATGATGGGGTATCAACATGGGCAGCAAGTCCACATCTTGAGGCAAAATCATGGGCTCTATTCGATACGCCACTGGGTCAAACTGCACAGATTACATTCAAGGTGTAAGAACAGAGCTCTAAGGAAGTTGTATGGTTCTCAGTGTTTTGGAGAGTGTCTTACTGGATGGAAGATGTTGTAGAAACTCTTGCAGGTTGGGAAGCTGTAATTAGGATCTATCCTCTTCAGACCTCTGACAGTTAAAAACATTCCTATGGGTGAACCCATGGCAAACAATGCCTGCGGATGAAAGGCTAACTGAGGATAATCGATGGATACCTGCGGAATAAAGAATCTGTTATTTGGCAACTGTAAAGTAAGTTTACACAAGTTTAAACAGTAAGATACTTTGAATTTTTAAGATGTTTCTACTCAATGGAGATTCAACAGATAATAGCAGCCCAAACTTGGAGGAACATACAGGTAAATAATTATAATAATAATCAATTCTAATACAGATTAAAAAAAAAATAAATTAATATCTTTCAGCAAAAAAAATAATTGATCAAAAGAAAAAAAAAAAATATATACATACAATATTACAGAAAAAATGTAATATTGTGAAATATTATTGCAATTTAAAATAATGGTTTCTATTTTAATATACTTTAAAATCTGATTTATTCCTGTGATGCAAAGCTGAATTTCCATCAGCCATTACACCAATCTTCAGTGTCACATGATGCTTCAGAAATCATTCAATATGCAGATTTATTATCCAAGTTAGAAACAGTTGTGCTGCTTAGAATTATTTATATATATATATATATATATATATACATTAAACTATTTACAAAAATGTGAGGGGTGTACTCTCTTCTGTGAGATACTGTATATACACACACATTAAACACAAATACTTACTTGTCCAATGCCAACATCAAAATGCTGATAATCAACAGCACTAGTGGTGGGGGTCTGATGTTCATGAGCGTTTCTCATCCCAAGACTCGGGGAGTGTGTCTCATTTTGGGCTGCATGTCCACTTCCGGTTCTAGAGTGCTGTTGGATATTCAAGAAGTAGTGTCAAAACAGACATTCCAATATAAAACAATGGACTCTTATCTGTCTTCCCTTCCATCTTTGGGTGTGGAGAGGAAACCACACACAATTAAGCTACATTGCAAACCTTTCCACTTCTGCCATGAACCACTGAGCTCCTTTAAACAAGGGGCTATAAGGAATTTCCGTAATTACCTTCCATTTCTTCACACAGTTCATAATTTTCTTGCGAGGACCAAGGGGTATTCCAACATCTTTTAGGTCCTTCTCTGAGCAGAGCATCTGAAACGGTTTAGTTGGAATAAGAAGGGTGAAAATGAAGAATTGGAGTGTTCTGTTTTTAATGTGTGATTCAGGACAGAAAACTGACCAAGGACTCCATATCCACTTGTTCACTGTGCAGTACACTGAGGTACTCCTCCAACCCATGGCCCTTCAGCACCTCCTCAAGACTCTCATAGGAACTGCAGCCTGTGTCTACATGAGCGTCCTCATGGAGCTTAAAGGGGTCATATGATGTCATATGATGAAAAATAAATAAAAAAATATAAAATAAATTATCTTAAAATATTTATTAATAATAATAATAATAATAATAATAGTTTACAATACAAACAAATATATTTTTTTATTATTAGACAAGTCAAAAAGTCATGCAAAGGTATTTTAAAGAGTCTGCATTTTTTTGATGTTTACATAAAAATATTAGCAACAGCCATATAACATTAATAAATAGTTACTTTTTTAAAATAATGTCAAAATTCATCAGTAATGTCCAGAAACTCAGATGTTGTTTTTCTCAAAGTGTGTGTATATATATATATATATACAGTTTTATTATAACTTGTAATGTGTAATATTACCATGTGATATTTATATTTTATTTTATTTTATTTCAGCTTTATTTCAATTACAGAAAACAATTTTTAATAGTTTTAGTTAACAATAATAGCACTGGAACAAACCTCATGAGGTTTGCCATCTGCATCAGTCTCTTGATTGGTCAGGAGATCAAACAGGATCAATGAGCCTGTGTAAAACAAGACATATTATTATAACTGACATAAAATATTTGTACTGTCCATACGTACAGGTTATTATTATATCACCAAACCAAAACAGTAATTCTGTTCTGAAAAGCACAGCTAAAGCTATGTACCAAGGCTGTGTCCAACCAGGGAAACATGTCCTGTGAAGTGTGGATGTCTCTGGAGGAAGAGGCTGTGCAAACGGTTGATCTCAGAGGCCACTGTATCCACCATAGTCTGGCAGTACATAGCGCTATTGTAGAAGAAAAGGTCCAGCACTGTGTCATTGCTGAACTGACGCAGGCGGCTAATGCTAGGGAGAGTGATTCTCTCAATGTCTCTATTAAAAATAGAAATAAAACAGTAAAAGATTCATGTGTGTGTTTTCTCCACAAAAAATACATTTATTAATGGGTCATTCTGAGCCAAATTACAGAGGTAAAAATTACTTCAGAAAGATGACAGCATCATTATTGTATTTTAAACATGTTATTTTTACACAGAGATTGGTAGGTCTGTTAGTAAAATCTATTGACTTTAGCAGTCTTTTTTTGCATTATGTGCCAATGGTGACAGTTCAAAAGAGGGAAAAAGCAATTTTCACATTTATTATCCATGCCTGCAACTCAAGAAGTATTAAAAATATCTTAATGCCCTATTGGGTCTTAACTAACTTTAAGGCCCTGTGTGGTTCAGTTCCAGAGATACTGGGATCTAAATATGAAAATCTAAAAATGTTCAGTGGTCAAAATCCAAATGTGGGTCACTTTGTATACAGATGATACTTTTTTCTTGTAAAGAGGAATGTCTGAAGAACAAATAATGTTCTATAATAACATAGAAATGTATCTTGTTTCCCTATATGAAAACAATCGCATAGAACACACCTGTCCGAGTGCCATAAATATTCTTTTTTCCAGAGTTTCCAGAGTTCATTGATGTATTTCTTTCACCAGAAAAAATATTAACAAAATCGAACATTTCGAGTTGGGGACCTCTGCTTGAGTTGACATGGAATGACCCTAATACAATAAGAGTCAAATGTCTTACTTGTCAACTCCTGTACTTTCTCCATGCAAGACTTTGTGCCAGTTGACTGGAAGGTACTCAACTCTTCCAATAATGCACAAGTTCTCACTCTGCCTGAAGTGGCTCTTTATGAGGCTGTTGGAGGCGATTCGAAATTCATTAACTGTAGCAGAGAATGAAAAAAAAAGTCAGAATACTTCTTTTAAAAAAAAAAATGGTACAGTAACATGGAGTGTTACGTGTCATACACATGGCTTGCTAACAGCTCAACAGTTGTGAAACAATCCATCATACTGAAGAAGTGCATGTATTCAGTTTTAGATGATAAAGGCTCACCACACTGGACAATGCCACGGAGACGTATGTCACAGGCCGGACCGATACCATGAACCATGAACACCAGGTGGTCTACTATCTCTGGTTCTCCTACAAAAACACAGCAAGAAAATTATGTCAAAAGACAGATATTGTTAGGAAACACACATTACAAAGCACTAACCCTCTAGTTATCTATCTAGTGAGCTTCCTTTCCGTCTACTGCCTACATAGATAGGTACCTTTTAAGGCAGCAACCTAAGTAAAGTGGACACCACACAAATACTGCTTCTCATGAGCAACTCACTATTTATAGGCTGCATCCCAAATGACGCACTATACACTATGCACTATTTTCATATGCACTATGTACTCAACCATGTAGTGTATGAATTATATAAGGGTATTTTGTCATTCATAATCAGAGTCTGATAGCCGCTCCCACTTCACTATGTAATTAAAGCTGCAACAGTTGAGTGCATGAAGTGTCCAACATTCCACACTTAGTTTTTTTGGTTATTTAAGTGCATCATCCGGTTATTAAAAGTGCACTTTTTCTTCTTGAAATTTTCAGTGTGAACACACTACTCACACTATTTATACTACAAAACGTCATAGAATAGTGCATAAGTACGCAATTTGGGATGCACCTATATATAGAGTTTGATGTTAGCATGTTGCTAAGCTAACTGTATGATACTATAATAAGCATAAAATTACACAGCATTCACAAATATTAGGTGAAATGGTCCATAGATTTTGATGTTAGCATGTTGCTAAGCTAACAGTATGATACTCTAAGCATAAAAGCACACAGCATAAAAATGGGTAAAACAGACCAAGAGGGTTTGTTATTAGCATGTTGCTATGCTAACAGTATGATCCCTAAAACAAATACAGAGCACAGAGAAATTCTGGTCAAAATAGTCCATTTTAGTTACACTGAAACTTTTATTCACATCTTTTTAGTATTGAAGAAAATAGGTATAATATCAACATTTCTCTCCACTTGCCATCAAGGTTGAGCTTGTCACAATGCATTCTGGGACTGCCTACATGAAGGATATAAGTATTTCTGCCTTAGAAATACTGGCCAAAATGAGGTTTGAACTGTTGAGACTGTTTTTGTGTCAGAAACATGCCTACAATGAATAAAATGGTAAGTCACTAAGATTTTAAATAGAGTTTGATAACGCTACACTCACCCTCTGGTATCTCTACTGGAATATTCTCAATTCCTCTCTTTAGTGTCCTGGGTTGAGTTCGTTCAGTCGGGGAAGGAGGAAAGTCCTTGCAGCTGGAGGGATACTGCATCATGAGCTGAGGTAATGCAACCAGAGAGACTAAATGTAACTTGTGAACAGAAAAGAGTCCGTTTACCATGAGCTTTACATTCAGAAAATACCTTGGGATTGTGAAGGATCACAGTTTCCCCTGTTGGGAGCTCCAAATTCTGCTTCCATTCGTCCAGGGTCACTGCAATCATATAGGCGTCCTTTTTTGAATAAAGAAAAATGATTAAGTATGAAAAACTGGAAAAATTTGATTTGTTCTAGAAAATCTGGGTCTCTCACCTCTAGGATATCACTGAGCTCTTCACTGTAAGGAGTGTAGGACATGTCTTTGCTACCTTTGTGGAACCAGGCGCAGCGTTTGACCTCGGCGGGCTTCTGTTCCCAATACACGGAGTAACACTTCCTTTCACGTAGCCTGACATCATACCTCCTTCCATCTGTAGCCACTACCACTTCATCCTTTTCACATTTCCCCACTGCAGACAAATCAGATATAATGGTTAAACATTCAAACATATGGACTTGTGCCATGACCTAATAAACTATACTTATAGCAACATCAATAGCAACCAATGGTTTTAAAATTTTGCTAAGAAGAAGTCAATGGAGGACCTCGACTGTAAGCATCCTCCAGCCGCCGTGAGTCTTCTCTGCTGAAGGGTTGCCAGGAGTCTTTGGAGTCCACCTGCTGGTTGTAGAACCAGTGGTGCTGGACGGGTTCATACGGCTCAACAACATTCATGCTGAGAACATCAGGGATGCCACACCAAGGCCAATGGACTGCAAATATAATGTTGCCATGTTTTTCAGTACTATGGAGGCTAATTTTATCAATGTATAAATCTTAATGGGATGGACTGTTTTCCCCAAAAGCATAAGCCTAATGGATTATAGAAACCACTGGCACAAATGGTCTCTCTCTCTCTATTTTATATTTTATATATAATATAAACATTAAACTGTTTTTCTATATTTTACTATATTTAAAATCGCTTAAATTATTTAAAGAATTATTAATAAAAAAAAAAAGATGCATAGAATTTCAGGGTTTTATGAGCCTCTCAATTAACAATTGTTGGTTTCCGGAATGTTCTGGGAACATTTGTTTCTGGTTATAAAAATAAAACCTAAAAGTAACCTAAACATAAAAAATAGGGAACGTTCTGTATAGGTTCCCTTTTGTTACAAAAAACTCACCGCAATGTTCTGTGAAGGATAGTTTTTGGTTATAAATAACATACAGAGAACATTCCTAGAACGTTTTCTGTAGGTTATTTTTGTAGCCTAAAGAGAATGTTCCCACAGCGTTCTTATTTGGTTCCCTTAAAAGAAAAGAAAATTAAAAAAAAAAGAACCAAATGGGGCCCATATGGGAATGTTCTGTTTCCTGGGCTTTTAAAGAATACAAAATAAAATACATTCTGGATTTGAAGCTCCACAAAAAGTCCTAAAAAAACCCAAAAAAACCTATAAAATGTTTATGCATTTTAATTTACTTTTTTGTCATTTTTTTTTTTAATCTGGGCAAAAAAAAATTATATCACGTCATTGATTCATAAATGGATGAATATTATGTATTTAATATTTTTATATAATATATGTTATAAATAAAATATCAAACAATAACTTAAAACATTTACAGTACCTCAATAACATTAATGAAAGTATCTTGCAAGACTAACAAACAGAAAATTGCAAAGTAAAACATGACTTCTGACTTCAGGGAGAGCGGTTACGTCATCACTATGGTGTCAACATATATTACGTAATATTGGATGATGGCAGCAACACAAATGACAAACAGAAGTCAGATTATTAGCTGGTCCAAGCATGAAATTGCAACTGAAACATCTGGCGTGAACAATATACAATACCCAAACTAACGTGAATTTCCATCATACGATCATTGCGGAGCGTGTTTGCGTTGTAATTCCGCTGCATAAGTGGGACACGCATTTAAACGAGTGACCGAGGAGAATGAAACACAAACAAATGCATTTTATGTGATTCATCGTGCCAACTTTACAATACGAGTAGTGGATCGAGTTCTGTTTAGAACATATAAATGGCAATTCGATATATGGAAAAAATACATGGAAAAATATAAAACTCTATCTGACTAACGCAAGGAAAACTGATTCAGATGACCTAATAAGCCTGTCTTTAAAACACGATGTAAGACATACTGATTGTAAGTAATACGAGAGTGAGAAAAATGTAACAAAGGAAGGAAAATACAGGGAACAGCATAATAATGTATCGCCATCTACTCACCGGCTCCTCATACGGATACACGCTTAGGACAAACTTGACTTCTGACAGAGAGAGCAAACCTCACAGTGTTATGCACTAGTGTTCCAGTCCGAAGTAAATGCATCTACCAGGAGCTGAAATCCTATAAGTGGTCTTTGTGTCTAAAGTTCATCTGACAGGGGGAATTTTGAAATGGTCACCAAATAACAAAATCAACAGCAACTGCATTTGTACTATGGTGTAATGGGTTATTATGCGTCAATCAGTCTGAAATGATGTTCATCATCACATGAGTAGTGAACTCAGAATAATAAATGACTCGTTAATGTTCTTCAGTTTTAATGTGTTGCACAGTGTTTTCTTTGGAGTTGATATTTAGAAGGACCACAGTGGTGAATTAATTGTTTTAATGTAACTTTAAGTATTTAAACAACTGTTAGACAAGGAAATTCAAAAGTTTGGACACCCACTCATTGTTCTTTATTACTATTTCCCACATTTTAGAGTCATTATCATAAATCACACAAATATAAGAATGCAGATTATGTAATGACCAAAAATGCAAAGCAGTCAGAATCCTTATTTAAGCTTCTAAGTTTTTCCATTGACCATTTGTTGGAAAAACTTTGAAGAAGCTCAAATAAGGATTCTGACTGCTTTGCATTTTTGGTTGCAAGGTTGCAAATTCAGCCAAAATTAAGCTTCAACTCCGTAGTTATTGCTACATTTTTTTTTTTTAACTATTAAAAATTATGCTTAACTACTTATAAACATTTATTTTCTGAAGAATTTCAAGGTTTTATGAGCCTCTCAGTTAACAATTTTTTGGCTCCCAGAATGGGGACATTAGTTTCTGGTAATAAAAATGAAACCTAAAAATAACCTGTAGGGAAAGTATAGATTCCCTTCAAGTTGGGAGAGGAAAAAAAAAAAACACTCCAAGAACATTCTCATTTGCCCCTCCCCCCATAACGTGTAGACAAATGTCAAATTTTATAGTTTGTAAAATGAACAAATCTTGTCTTCCATGTTGTATCCAGGGTCCAAATAATGCTTTTTCGTGGATATTACATTTCCGTAATTAAGAAAATTATGTAACGGTTGCATGCATGCAAAATGTGGAATGTTCTTAGTATAAAACTAGTTCATAAAAATAGTTTTTACTAAAATGAATTGAATATTAAACTACATATCAAAAATAGGACATTCTTATTATGATTTTAATTGCTGGTTAAAGCGCAATACCTCTAGTTCATGCTAAGCTAATTTGATGTCAGATAATAATTGATCAAACATATCTAAGTTTTTACAGAGAAAAACTAAATGAAACCAAACAAAACATCATTGACTCACCTCCAGGAGATTCCCTGGAGTGACGTCCACACAGCACTATGGACAGATAACACCTGGAGCAAAGGTCTCCTCATAGCAAGCAATCTTCTACAGTGTTGACAGACACTAAAACGTCAAATGATCTCATCACAATCCAGCCGATACATTATAAATGGCCCAAATTTTATTGACAAAGATATCAAGGGATTTAGATACACTGGAGATTTCTATAAATATGTCAGCAAAATTTTAAAATTGACCTAGAAGCCGTTTTCACAGATTTCTTCACCAGGATAGTTCACATATAAACTTCAAAGAGCTTGATAAGATACAAATTTTCAAAGACATGTTCAAAAAGACAGCTCTATAATTCACAGAACATTCATTGTGAATGTCTAAAACGGTATAGGAAGGCAAAAACGACAAGTGCTCGTTGATTGACAGGCGTCACGCATACAAAAAATAGACAATCACAGCAAATGGCTTGGTAAACTTTCACACAGTATATGGTTGTTGGTCTGGTTAAGTTCCTACAAAGGTAAGAGGTAGCCTGGGATGGCCTGCTTGCGTTCCTGCGCAGGAACTGTCTCTTCTTTCATTCGGAGGGGTCTGTGGCAGTCCGAGTCGTTGAGAGCTGGGTAATGTTGTCGGTAACACAAGTATGAGAAGGCCAAACCGAGGAGCGATCCCACCAACACATCTGGGAATGAACGGGAGATCATGGCATTGCCTTGAAACAATATATGAAGGTAGGACAGTGATGATGGCATGAAAATCTCACCTTGCCAGTGATGTTTGTAGTCACATGTTCTGGAGAGGGCGATCATGACGGCGAAGAGGAGGGGGGTGAGGAAGGCACACAACCTCCAGGCTTTACCACGGCCTACTGGGCTGAAACAGTGCAGCTTCCCAGCCAAGTACAGGGCAGTGAAGCCCAGACCAGCAAACGCAACTATGAAAAGGAAAAATGTTGTGAGTCGCAGGCAGTGGAACATTCTGACAATATAAAGCTGCCTTCTATTCTATTGTATTTTTACTATTCAAAAGTTTCAGGTTGGAATATTTTAAAACCATTTTCAAATGTCTTTTCTTCAGCAAGGACACATTAAGTTATAAATAAATTAATAAGTAATTCATAAATCAATAGCTCAAAAGTGACAGTAAAGATTTTTTTAAAAGATATTCTCTTTTCTGTTCTTTTGATCTTTCTGAACTTTCAAATATTAGATTTCTGAAGGATCATGTGACACTGAAGACTGGTGTAATAGCTGCTGAAAATTCAGCTTTGCATCGCAGGAATAAATTACATTTTAAAATATATTCAAATAGAAAACAGTTCATTTAAATTGCAATAATATTTCACAATATTACTGTATTTTCAATCAAATAAATGCAGCTTTGGTAAGTATAAGAAACTTTTATGATGTCAAAATGACCATTATCCATTATCCACATCTCCCTGTTTTTATTGTGCATGCCTCATTGGTGCCGTTTATTATATATTGCGAGTGTTTTGCTTGCTTGAGTGTTTTTGCATTATACGAGTGGCTTTGGAATATAAATCGCAGCACGTTTCAGATGAAAAAAAAAACGCGACATCTAATTCTGATTCTATTTTCTTACCAAAAATTATTCAGAGACCAGATATAATTTTTTATTATCGGGTGAGTACTGGAAAAAGTGGTATCGGTGCATCCCTAAAATAAACCCAGCAGCTGCTCTTACAGGAAGAGTGTCCACTTGGAAAGCTCTTCCTGCCCTCCATTACTACATCCGGGTCACCACTACAGTGAAGCTCTGGGTTCATTTGGCCATCCGGGAAACAACGGTAGAAGAAATCAGGTCGTGGCCTGGTAGGGAGGGAGAAATATAAGTTTATTGGGAATAAGAACTACGCCTGACCCCAATCTAGTCCCCTCTACTAGACTTTTCTAGGTTTCCAATATTCCATTTTCCAATATTCCAAATTCCATTTTTCTATGCTTAAAGCAAATTTTTCTTAAAAAAAAAGCATGCATTCACTACAGGAGGCTTTTATTCACCTCCTGGAGCCGTGTGAGGCACGTTTTATTATGAATGCGCGCGCTTTATTTGACGACTTGTGGGCTGTTCAACTGCAATGATAGAGCTTGGAATAGCCAGGACAATTTTTAATATAACTCCGACTGGATTCGTCTGAAAGAAGAAAGTCATATACACCTAGGATGCTTCGAGGGCGAGTAAACCACATGCTAATTTTCATTTTTGGGTGAACTAACCCTTTAATGGGAGTCAATGGCAGATGTTCAAAATGTAATATAAAAGTATCTAGTGCAAAGTTAACAGTGTAATGAGATTAGATCACTCACTCACCTGCCCACGGCTAGCTTGATTGCATTAGTGAAAACTCCATTTAACAACAGGGTCAAAGTCACAGCTGTGTCATACAAACGACATACAGAGACAATAACACTCAAGATTATCAGATCATCATTTGATCATTTATCTCTCTATCTCCAGACTAGTATCAACACAACTATATTTCACAATGATTTGCATCAATCTAAATAAACATTACTGGGAAGCATATAACGATTCTTATAATACATGTACATCATTTTATATGAACTATAAAAATAAAATCATTATGATTACAAACAACAGCGTTATATTTGATATATTTTTTATAATAATATATATACACACACACACACACACACACACACACTATATGGACAAAATCATTGGGACACTCCTCTTAATAATTGAATTGAGTTGTTTCAATCAGACCCATTGCCACAGGTGTATAAAATGAAGCACACAGCCATGCAGTCTGCATTTTTGTTGAAAAGATGGGTAGTTCTGAAGAGCACAGTAAATTCAAGCATGGCATTGTGATAGAATGCCACCTTTGCAATGAATCAGTTTGTGTAATTTTGTAGATATTCCACGGTCAACTGTAAGTGGTATTACTGGAAAGTTGAACTTTTAGGAACAGCAGCAACTCGAAGCGGAAGACCATGTAAAATCGTAGAGCGGGTTCACCGAGTGCGGAGGCATATAGTGAGTAAAAGGAACCAACGCTCTGCTGATTCCATAGCTGAGAAGTTACAGACTTCCACTGGCATGAAATCAGCACAAAAACTGTGCAACGTGAGCTTCATGGAATGGGTTTCCATGGCTGAGCAGCTGCATGAAATGCCAAGCGTCGGATGGAGTGGTGTAAAGCACGCCACCACTGGACTCTGGAGCAGTGGAAACCTCTTTTGTGAGAATCACACTTCTCTGTTTGTCAGCCTGACGGGTGAGTCTGGCTTTGGTGGGTGCCAGGAGAATGAGAATGCATTGTGCTGACTGTAAAGTTTGGATGAAGAGGAATAATGGTGGTTACTTCTAGTGAAGCGAAATCTTAATGCTTCAGCCTACCAAGACATTTTGGACAGTGCTATGCTTTCCAACTGTGTGAGAACAGTTTGAGGAAGGCCCTTTTCTATTCCAGCATGACAAGATCAATAGAGACATGACTGGATGAGTTTGTTGTGGAACTTGACTGTCCTACTCAAAGCCCTGACCTCAACCCCATCAAACACCTTTGGGAACCAAGATTGCAAGCCAGGCCTTCTCATCCAACATCTGTGGACAGTGTCTGACCTCACAAATGCTCTACTGGATGAATAGGCAAAAATTCCCACAGAAATACTCCAAATTCATGTGGAAAGCCTTCCTAGAAGAGTGGAAGCTGTTATAGATGGAAAGGGGGGACCAACTATTTGTTTAGAATACAATGTCATTAAAGTCCCTGTTGGTGTAACGATCAGGTGTCTCAATACTTTTATCCATATATTGTATGTAAATATTCATAAATATCAAATTCTTATATTTTATGTATTATTATTAATGCTAACAACAACATTGTTACATATTTATATATAAATATCTATTTTATATAAACAAATATATATACGTACACACACACACAGCTGCTCAAAAGTTTGGCATCAGTAAGATTCGCAATGTTTTTTAAAGAAGCCTATTCTGCTCATCAAGGCTGCATTTATTTGATCAGAAATACAGAAAAAAAAAACAGTAATATTGTGAAATATTATTGCAATTTAAAATAACGGTTTTCTATTTTAATATACTTTAAAATA
>NW_015536497.1:822021-822434 GCF_001515605.1 Sinocyclocheilus anshuiensis | reverse complement strand
CATTACTCTAGTCTTCAGTATCACATGATCCTTCAGAAATCATTCTTAAATGCTGATTTATTATCAATATTGGAAACACAAAAATACATTATATTTTAAAGTATATTAAAATAGAAAACCATTATTTTAATGGTAATAATATTTTACAATATTACTGTTTTTTTCTGTATTTTTGGTCAAATAAATGCAGCCTTGATGAACAGAAAAGACTTCTTTCAAAAACATTAAAAATCTTACTGATCCCAAACTTCTGAATGGAAGTACAGTGGTGTGAAAAAGTGTTGGCCCCCTTCCTGATTTCTTATTTTTTTTTGCATGTTTGTCACACTTTAATGTTTCAGATCATCAAACAAATTTAAATATTAGTAAAAGATAACACAAGTAAACACAACATGCAGTTTTTAAATGAAGGT
>NW_015536497.1:809147-822002 GCF_001515605.1 Sinocyclocheilus anshuiensis | reverse complement strand
GTGTGACAAACATGCAAAAAAATAAGAAATCAGGAAGGGGGCCAACACTTTTTCACACCACTGTATATATATACATATACACACACACACACACAAACAAGCTGTAAGGTGCAATAATGCACATATAATTTTCACATATTTCTTACCCAAAGATGCCTCTTTCATATCTCCCTTTCCACCTTTTTTCAACAAGACAAGTAAGAAAATAACCACCAATGGAGTGAAGAGGGCGATAGACTGTTTCAAGAGTTAATCAGAGAAAAACAGTCATGAGATTCCCCATTATCATCATCACACACATGCATTTTATATTTAAATTATTTTCTGTGGCTGAACAGGAGTTGTAAGCACTTACAAACATGAGGCGGGTAGGAACACGGTCCTTTTTGACGGGATGGAACTTATGGAGCCAGAGTTCCTCAGGCTGGATCTCACGGCTGAAGGGAGGAAGCTCCTCAGTCACGCTACAAGAGCATAATAACAGCCTGAGAGAACAATCCTCATATCCACAAAACAGACAAACACAGGCACAGCTCAAGAGACCGGAAAATCTTCCCACACAGCTGCGAGAGAACCTGCCGCTCGCTTTAAAACTCAACAAAAGACTAGCATAACAGGTTCTGAATGGTTAGATCTGTCAAATCCACTGAAGTCCAGGCCAAATGTAACTGAAGATTTGTAGCTTCTTTTTAATCAAGTACTTACAGAAAAACACCTAAAAGCAGCAGCCGCACAATAACTTCTGCAATAAAGCCATGATCAAAACTCTTCCTCATCTTTGGTCCTGGTTTGTCATCGAAGATACCTCCAACTAAAACCTGGAAAAAGTGGAAGATGATTGTTGCATTAAGTGGAAATCATAAATTCATATTCAGATACAAAGATAGAAATTAATATCTGAGAATTCAACCCAGATAAACTTCATCACCAACAACCTTCCACCACAATAGGGTATGTGACTGGTTAGTATTATAATCCCAAAACAAAAAGAAAAGAAACCACTAGTGTTATTTAAAAGGGGATTTAATATTACATTTATTGTGCCTGCAGCACAGAACCCTGTTAGAAAGTCCAGTTTAAGATGGTATCTGGTTTCTAGCTGGTTTATGATGGTCATTACAAGCTGGTTGACCAGTTATCATGTACCACAAACCAACCTGACCACCAAGTATGACCAACGATTAATTGGTTTGTTGTTGGTCCTTAATTAACGACCACCTTGGATCGGCTAGAAACCATCTAGGCAACATCTTACATCTTAACCCCCTTAAGATGGTATGACCAGCTAGTTGATGGTTTGTTGGTGGTCCAAGATGGTCTACAGCTTTTACCAAACCAGCTACCATGTTCCAAAATACAGCTAGATTTAAGTTTTTCCAGCATGGAACTCCATTAGAAAAGCTAGTTTAAGGTGGTATCTGGTTTCTAGCTGGTCTATAATGGTCATTACAAGCTGGTTGGCCAGTTATCATGTTCCAAACCCAACCTGACCACCAATTATAACCAGCTATTAGTTGTTATGTTGCTGGTCACCAACTAATGCCCACCTTGGATCTCCAACCTGTTTAACCACCACAAACAGCTGGTGGATAGGTTATAGATGGTCCAAGATGGTCTACAGTTTAATCCAGCATAAACAAAATGCCAGGTTTGTTGCTGGTCTAAGATGGTCTACAACTTAAACCAACTAGAAGTCAGCTACCACGTTTCAAAATAGCTAGATTTAGCACAGTTTTTCCAGCACGGAAGTAAGGATCGATATTTCCGCCACTAGAGAGTGTCTCACGGGAGACAAACAGATTGTTAATCTATAAAATGTGCTGTCACCAGCCGCACGACCCTCCGCGCCACATCTGTGATATTTGCTTACGAACATTTCCGCAAACACGCCATCGCGCATCCTCCGTCTTTTGTCTGCAGTTCGGAGTTGAATACCGACCTTCGGATTCTTTCCTTTTCCGTCTAAACCGTTCCCTTGTCGGCTGTTGAGAGCAGCCACCGGAGCAGAATTTCGTGATGTCTATCATATATACTTGACATGTCCAACAGCAGCTGAGCGCCGTACCAAGCAGCTATGAAGAGCTCTGACACGTCAGTCCTTTCAGGTATATGGCCGAGTCGCGATGGAATCGTTCGTTTGAACCGGTTCTTTTTAACTGATTCGATCGAGCCGATTCGCAGAGCCTTTGTGAATCACGCGAATTTAAAGGGAGGTAATGAATGACTGATGATGACTTTGTGATTAATTTCAAAGTGAAAATGTTGCTATTTTAAAATCTAATGCCAGAGTAAGTTCAAATTTTGTCAATTAACATTTTTTAAAACTTCATTCTCTTTATTCACTTTCCCTAAAACTAGCTGTCCTCAGACCATATACAAATATTATGAAATATTTTAGGCAAAAGCCAAGCCTTCTGCTATAAATTCTACAATGTCACATTGGCTTTAATGGAGATACTGTTTTTTAAGTAAATTAATGAAAAAATGAGTGATAAATGTTACTTTTGTGAACACGACGCGATGACTCGAATGTATCATAATCACGAACGTTCAAAATAATCGATTCGGACATATCAGTCGTAGATAATCATGAATCATAAGCCCTCTAGAGACTGTCACAGCCCCAACCCTCGACAATTTTTGCACATGCAAATTTCCTTAACCACTGGACCCTATTCAAAGTAAACATATTAAAAAATATGTAGGCTACATTTAGCAAAGTTTTATCATACACCACCAAATATGTGACGGCGTCAATTACGACAAACTCAATTCAGATGCGGATTCAAAGAAACACTTGAACATTCATTACAGTTTATTGAAGTCAAACCAGGCAAGTCTGAAAACGTTTAAATCTGTGGAATGTTGCTTAAAGTACTCTCAGAATAAATGATGAATTCTGAAGAAATACATCTCAAAAGTTGGTCAAATAAAATACAAGAAATGTACAAAATATGTCTAGGTTCACAAACATTCAGAAGCAATATCACAAGCATTCGTGTGACACTACAATATAATGACAATTGAGTTGTTGTTTTTTCTTTTTTTAGCTTTCAGCTATGTACAGTTGATCAAGCATCATTCTCTTACACAATGCAATGACATAGGCTACATAACATAGCCAAAGAAATGTCTATCCATGAGTAGTACATCATTAGAAAACTTGGTGAGGACATACATTCTACCCAAGCCATATCAGTTAGGATACGTTTTATTCAGTTGGAGTGTGTAATGTGATTCAATGCGCATGGTGAAAAATATTACAATATCACATTAATCTTTACACAAACTCTGTAACTCAGTAGCAAGAATTAGTAAACAGTCTATTTAAAAGGAATGTGAAATCATTACAGAAATCAAAGTGTAAGCTGGTAGGACACCACCTTTAGTAAATTTAGTTAAGCAACACAAAGAACATGCTCGGATAGCACAAAATGATAATGACACCTTCAAATACACATAAAAAATGTACACAAAGTACAGTGCACTGACACCAAACACTGGAATCAATGGAGGTAATAGACTTTTAACATTTGATGTGGCAAAATCGATATAGCAACAAATCAATTACAGTCAGATCAGTGATTGAACCACTGCATTAACAAATGTCGATTAATAAAATGAAATTTCCACGAGGGTTCAAACAAGCCATTCCGAAAAGTCACTGGCAATTTCTAGTGATCATCTATATCTGATTAAACATGTAAATGAAGGCCAAATAAAGAAAATACAAATTATAGTATAAGTAAAAAATGATAGTACCGACAGAGACCAGGCAAAACATGCTTTGCATTCTGCCAACTGCATTTTCTTGATATTTTTCATTATAAACGTAAGGGCAAACATTGGTGTTTCAGGAACAAAAGTGCCTATGACTTCTAAAAAAAATAAAAGTAAGCTATATAAAAATAAATGTAAACTATAAAAATATCACATATCAGAACATAAACACAAAATTGCATAAGCCTGTTTCTGCCATGGAATAATACAATTAAAAAAAGGTAATTGTGATTTATTTTTTTCTGTAAAAAAACAAACAAAAAAAAGCCAGAATTGTAAGATACAAACTCTAAATTCAGACTTAAAAAAAAAAAACTATCCAAACTGTGAGATAAAAAGTCACAATTAATTTTTTTATTCTGTGACAGAAACAGGCTTCCACACAAAAGAGACCCAAAATGCCTTCCATGTTTCAAAGATGCAGATGCAAGTAAGAGCATACAGTATTTTCATAAACATACAAATCTCAGCTTGGCAGTCAAATTGTCAGAATTCCTTAAATTTGCCGTCGGATGCAAGAATCCATACAGATATCCACAAACAACACTCCATTGCGAGACAAAAAAGTAATAAATACAGACTTGAACAAAGGCAAAATGGACATGATTCAAGTAAAATGAAAACTTGCAGCGCTTTCCCTCCTTTCCATAAAGTGACAAACATACTGGTGGTGCCATCACGTGTAATACTTGTACTGTGGTCTATAAAAACGTTCATGTGAAATGACTAACGAGTAAGTATACAAAGCCCATGTGCCGAAGCCGTAGAGACTGGTCGATTCTTCATCCGTGCAAACTGTGGCACAGCACGACCGCACAGCTACCAGTAACAAGAGAGTAACAGCTCCACTTTACAGCACAGGCATCAAAGCTATTGAGTTAAGTAGATTCACATCAAGTACAGTCACAGAGAGGATTATGCTACACTCTGCCGTAAATCATACAGCCCTTCCACGTTACATGACAGTTCGGTTTTAGCAAAGTAGCACGTGTTAATACAACGATGGTAAAGGAGATAAACCAAATCAGGTTTGCAGGTTAAGGTACAATTTGATACCTTAGAAACGAGTCTCGACTGTACAGCAATATACTAGTTGTGAAATATGAATCTCAACTACTGAAAACAAAACATAAAAGTAAACTGATTATATTTACACTCTGAAAACAGAAAAAATGGAGAAAAGAAAAATCACGTCGATTAAAGATTGTACTCACAGTCTCACAACTAGCACTGCTCAGAAACATGATATGGGTTCCTCGTAGTTGATATACACACTGTCACAATGGTAAACATTTGTTTAAGACACATGGCAGTGTTGGAGTATATGTGGCTTAACACTACACCATCAAACGTTACCGTTTGTACACATCAGAACTGATCTTCTTGGGCGACTGATAGTTATTTCTAACACTTATAAATCTGAATTATGCTGCGTTGTTACTCGAAGGACCGAAAGATGACGGCAATACAGTATCGGCCAAGCAATAATGCAATTTTGCTGACAAAAAGGGCACATATACAATACGATTAGTGATATCAAACTGACTAATACAGACGAATAATACTGTACATTGTGAATGGATGTAAACATCGACATAAATATATTAATGATTATATATCTTACAAATCACAAACTCACTGGAATGGGGCGGCAGTTGAACAAACCTCGTATGTGTTTTGAATCACTCTCATTTTTTTGGGGGGATGTTACCACGACAGGTTCATATTCAGAAATGTAGTGAAATCCTACCGGCGAGGGGCGAATGGTTGAGCCCGACGCATATTACAACAGTCTTTGCTATTTACATGAGGTACATAAAGTTCTTGGTTTAAAGTGTTTATAGAGTGTTTTTAAGTACCATAGATGTGGAAACCGACTTTGCCGCTGAAAGGCGTCGTTTTAACTGAGAGGTTTTTGCCTAAACGGTGCACATCTGGAAAACAGTGAGAATTAGGTGTGAAATTTTGCTTATAAAACCAAAAATGAGTAGCTTATATTGCTATATAAGCCCGTATGAATTTGACATGAGGCCGTAAATTGTGATATGTTCGAAAATTCATACCAGCTGCTGTAGATTTGGAATGAATCAAACCAGTTAATCAAGTCCACTTGGTTTAATTGAAAAGTGGACCAGCTAGCTGCATGTATCTACTCTATGGTTCATTGTAGTTAGAAATTTCATGCACTTTGATGTGGTTTTCAATGCTTCCTCTGTGCTTTGGCCCAATTACTCTCCCTCTCCCCCCTCGTCGTCATCCTCTTCTTCCTCGTTGTCGTCGCCCTCCTCTCTGGGTTCGAGCACTTCCTTCTTTACAGTGACCTGGCTAGGGCTAGCCTGAGGCCCTAAGGGTCTCTGGGGGTCGTGGTTTGAGCAGCAGGGCCGGTTGTCGAGGGCAGACACTACCAGCTGTCCTCTCTCATGCTCTCGGCAGAAGGAGGTGGGGCAAAAGTGGCAGAAGGAGGTGGCAGCACGCTGGCACACACTGCACTGATGCCAGGGGCATTCCCATCGCCCTGAGACACACAGAAGAAACAAATCAATCATACAACATCAAAGTGGCGCAAGAGAGAACTTTTGCTGCCCTCATATTGGCAATTTCTTTCTAATTAATAGATTATGATCTGCAACATCTCAAATTGTCATTTGGATTAACTTATTATAAGATGTAGGGTAACTGGTCAACAGCAAATCAGAAGAAAATCTAGTTCAAAAGAAATTAATGTACTTTCATTGACCCATCTATAGATGGTTGGTTCATTATTTTTCTTTGTGGTTCTCAACCTTTTAGGCTCCAAGCTCCCCTTTTTTCCAAGACAAAGTCAGTTTAAACGTTGTACATTTTAATTTTTAATTTAATTAAGGGCCTCTGTTTGAGAACCACTGATCTAGATTTTAGACATTAATGCTATGGAAATCTAAATCCCCATCAAGCAACATTTAACAAGAGGCCATCTGGAACATGTGACAGCATTACTACGAAATTCCCACAGCTGATAAGAAAAGCTGGAGTGACAGACAGCACGCACCGTATGGAGGTTTGGTCAGGTTGAGGCAGAGGAGATGGTAGGCCTTCGGACAATCCTTTTTGTCACACATGACCAGCTCTCCTGCCTCTCCACAGCAGTAGCAGTAATACTCGTGGGTCTGTTTGCTCTCTGTCTTAAGCTTGCGCTTCTTGGGCTTGAGCTTAGCATTGCGCACCTTCTCTTCTCTCTCCGTAACCACTGCACTCTGCAGGAAGTAAAACAAGGTGTCAGACAAGAGATTGATATGATGATAGAAAAAAATAATAATGAAATACAAGGAACCAAGAGAAAACAAATAACAACCATATAACAACCAACATAAGTACACTCAACTACTGGAAACTCCAGAGAATTGTCCTGGTGCAACAGGAAATCGTGGGTAAGCACTACATGTGCTCCATTCTAATTCAATTAGGCTTTACCTTGGGCTTGACTCCAAGAAAACCACTGCAGTTCTCGGACCCACAGTGGCATGATGTCCTCCCATTACCCAGACAGTCCAGGTTGTAATTAAAGGTCAGCTCTGTGTCTGAAAAAAAAAAACCCCATGATAATCTCAATTAGCTTCTAAACAAACGCTGTCCTTTTTTCAAAGAAAATACAAATTGTCCTTACCTGCAGCGATATCACACAAGGTAAAGAGCCCTATCCGCACATCTCCATTCACGGTCCACTTCTGAGTCTCACAGTTAGGACTGCAGCTGTGGTTCATAAAGCGTGACAAGTTCCCTTTGGGTCCAGCATCAATCACACGGTCCTGAGAAGCAACGAAGGAGCGACTTTAATACAGCTGAGATGACGTTATAATGTGACATACACAAAGTAAACATGCAACAGTGGTACCTTTGTGAGGGTCAGCATGTAAAAGTTGGTCACATCGTTCTCATTGGCATGTCTTATTCGCTGCTTGCACTCTTCGGAGTCGATGAGTTCGCCAACATACTCAATGACAAAATCACCCTAAACACAACCAAACAATGTCCCAAGATCAGTAAAACGAAACATTTTATGCAATATGAAGGTCTGAACTTCAAAAGTTTTTCACCAAAACGATTATTTTTGACATTCCAAAAAAGTCAGAATACATGAAAAAAAAAAAACCTACATACAATTAATAATAATAATAATAATAATAAAGATTTATTTAAATAATAAACTTTAAAAGTAAAGTAGCTCCACAACAACATTATTATTACTATTAATAATAAAGTATAATATTTCAGATTTGGTCCGTGTGAAGGCTTTTTAGTGCTGAAAATTAGGCACTAAAAAATCTAATACATTTTTTTGTGATTTTGTTACATGCTTTTATCATTTTTTTTTTTACTATTTATGTTCAATTTTTATTTTTTTTATCATCTTTACAGTTAGTAACTTTAGCTAATATTTTCATTTATCTAATATCAAATAGTTAATTTTTTCAGCTTTATTTCAGTTATGAAAAATGTTTTCAATAGTTTTAGTTAACGATAGTAACCCTGGAGCAAAACTACAAATATTTATAGTCACCACAGAAATTTACAACACTTTAGATTTTATTAATTTCCCAGTCTTTCTGAACTTTTCACAATTAAAGCTCCAGTCCATTAGTGCAATTAGACTTCATGCTCAGACGTCAACCTCTCACCTTTTTGAGGTCCTGCTTGGTCTTTAGGCCCCATCCTCGGCCGGTGGTCTTAATGACCTCAGTGTCGGGGTAGAGGCGTTTGGAAAAGCACTGGTTGTGGCAGCAGTCACCTGCGGGACAGACCTGCGGGTGGCATTCATACTGCAGCATGCGGTTCAGGCACCGAGAGTCCTGGCTGCAGGGACGCTCATCTGTTGGTCTGCAGCTGCAGCGTGGGATCTCTGAGAGGTCAGCGACGTGCACCTGCACCTTCCCAACTGGCTTATTGGACTGAGGTGAAAAACATGGACAAAAATACAGAGCTTTAGTTTGTTTCAATATGATTTGAGTTTTCTTTGCAAAGTTGCATTGTAGAGAGATTAACATGAAATGTAAGAATGGGCCGTATTATGGTACCACACGACAGCAGAGAAATAAAATATTTGAGCTATATCCTGTACCTTGATAAGTTTGTATGGTGGGGGTCTGCGAGAGTTGCGCTCCTGTTCGAGGGCCTCCTTAGTTTCTCGCTGTGCTTTTAGCTCCTGGAACCTTTTTGCTGCCTCCTCAAGTGCTTTACACACAAAAATACATTTAGGAGTCAATTTAGCTTGATCATTATTGGGGACATGATCATTCCATTAAACATACGAATAATTATCTTACCTTTTTTAAACGTCTTATTGATGCCAACTTGTCCCTCTGCAAAGTTCTTATCGCTCTCAACATATGGGAAAACTCTTCCCTGGTTTATCCAGTAATAGTCATGGGAGCCAAAGAAAAAGACTGGAAAGTCACCAATGTCATGCTTCAGGCTCTGGATGTTGGAGGGAACCAGGCGAGGGTTGCATATCTCAGCTGGCCACCACCTACACATGGTTCAACATCAACATTAAGTTTATCACTTATTTACTGGTTACACAGGTAAAATAAAGTCATCGTCACCTAGGAAAACAAACCAAAAATACTGATGTGCTTCTGAAGTGGCATTTAGGTGTCTTTAAACAGACTCTTTAAATCTGCTCAGAGGTGGCATAAATGCATTTACACAGCGATTACAACTGTATGCTTTGATGCTAGGGTCTGAGCAGGCAAAATTCAGTCTGGCTTTTATGCAGCATTGCATTTTGCACTGAATTTTGAGCAGGCACAGAGCAGCCTTAACTCGGTTGTGTAAAGACATCTTTTTACACAGCTGAGTTAAGGCTGCTCTGTGCCAGCTCAAAAATATGTGTAAAGACATGACGAAACATAAAAGCTGGATTAAGCAATGCCTGCTCTGACCACCTTAGCCCCTAGCGTAAGGCCTCTTTACACAGCTAAGGCTGCTCTGTGCCTGTTCAAAATTGTGTTAAGAGGCGATGCTGCATAAAAGCCAGACGAAATAATGCATGCTCAGACCCACCTCAGCTCCTAGTATCAAATTACACAGCTTTAATTTCTGTGCAAATGCATTTATGCCACCTATGAGTAGCATTAAATTGTCTGTGTAAAGACAACTAAATGCCACTTCAGAAGTGCTTCTCTGCCACCTTTGCATTGTAAATTTAAAGGTATAAAGCAGGGGTCTCCAAACTCAGTCCTGGAGGGCCGGTGTCCTGCAGAGTTTAGCTCCAACTCCAATGAAACACACCTGAACTAGCTAATTAAGGTCTTACTAGGCATGCTAGAAACTTCCAGGCAGGTGTGTTGAGGCAAGTTGGAGCTAAACTCTTCAGGACACTGGCCATTCAGGACCGAGTTTGGACACCCCAGGTATAAAGGTACAGAGTTGCTGTGTAAATGCATTTATTGCACCTCTAAACAGCAGTAAACGGTCTATAGACAGACACCTAATTGCCAGTTCAGAAGCTCTTCTGTGCCACCTTTGCAGTGTAAATTTGGCAATAATTATATGGAATCTGAATTTTTTAAAACAAAACATGCATCAAAAGATTGAAAAATGAAACAATGCCTCAAGTCAGAAATATCATACTACAATAATTTGCAACATTTTTAGATAGTATATTTTTAGTATTATTACTTGTATTATTATTTATTAAAAATGATGTTTTATATATGTTTATTATAATCTGCATCAGACTCATTTTGGTGAAAAAAAAAAACCTTTTGTTCTGAATTTTTTACATTTTTGTGCCATTTAGTCACTTCAGACTTGGCATGAACATGCCTTAGTTTAGCTAAAAGTATCTTAGGACACTAAGAGACATTCAACAGTTCCACGAACGTACCTGTAGTTGCCCAGCTTGACCCAGACTATCTGCTTATAGTGGGGCTTCTTGCCCGCTCTGCATTCCCCACACAGCCATGTCCCCTCTGGCATCTCCATGTTCAAGCACTCGGGGTGGAACGAGGCGGGACAGGCCTCGCAACACAACAGCCTTCCTCCTTTTTGACAAGCACACACATGCACATAAACACACAATCGAATACACAGGCCCACAGTATCACCACATGCTTGTCCATTCCCAATAAGGTGGTATTCCACAAACCTCATCCATGAGCATGTCAGAATCAGACAGTTATGTGTCCTCTGAGATTGATATACGTCTCTGAAATGCTTCAACATATGCCTCTAGATTCTAAATGCCTATTTGAAGTTCAGTTTGACATGCTCAAAGACATGGTTTGATGACTAACACCTTTCAGCATTATGTTAATGTGCTTTTTTGTGCCAGGCGATTTAATAAGCAGCCAATAGTGAATGATCAGAGGGGGGCACTATGGGAAACATGCAGTGATGCACACGTACTGATTGTCCGCATTAACATCACCTGCAGTACACTAGCAGACACGGAGCAAGTATTTTGGATGGCGTCACTTAAAATGCTTGGTTTGACTGACAAGAAAAATATGGCAAATAAGCCCTGATGGACAATAAAAGATGGAGCACAGCAGTGAGTGCCCACTTTTCCAGCCACTTTGGTTCCGAAAGCATTTTCCGATTTATTTTCTCCAGAGGGATTCAAAAAAATCTTAAATAAAGAGTTCTAGTCCTGAACCAATCCAACCAGCTCTGAAATGAATCACATTACAATCTTTAAAGCAAAAAAATTGATTTGGCATTTAATCTATGAGGGAATGAACTACTCACCCCAAGAATCTTAAAAATTACGTAAATAAAATATTAAAAAAGTACAATATAAAACTTAAATAACTGAAAGTACAAAAACTATATATTGTTTGGAGGTTCAAATGAAATCTGAAACTTCAACAAACATATATCAATGCTAATCATCTGGATCGAAGCCCGTTTTTCTACAGAAAAAAAGGAAATTTTAACTTCTTACAATTCTGACTTTTTTCACAATTAAAAAAAAAGTTGGAAAAAATTCAGAATTGTGAGATGTTAACTCAAAACTGCAAGATATAAACTCGCAATTCTTAGAAAAGTACAAATTGTGAAATATAAACTTGCAACTGCAAGAAAAAAAAAATCTAAATTGTGAGATAAAAAGGTTGCAATTACCTTTTTAAATTTTTATTCAATGGTGGAAATAACAATAATAATAATAATAATAATAAAAACACAATTGCAAGAAACTCAGAATTCTGAGAAAAGAGTCCGAATTCTGTGTTTATATCTTACAATACTGACTTTTTTCTCAAAAATGCAAGGAAAAAAAGTCAGAATTGTGAGAAGTCACAATTACCTTTATTAGTTTATATTCCATGACAGAAAAGGGCTTCCATACATCAGAGCTGTACAAGATGTACAAGCTATTTTTAAAAATCAATTCTCTATGGACAAAATGAATGGGATTTTTACTTCCGGGACCCTGCTGTTGGCTCTATTAAAACTGCCATCCAAAATATGTTTATGTTTGGAGGGTGGTAGGGTATAATTGTGCTCAAGCAAACAGAGAAACCGGACAAAGTCATTTAGAAACAATCCAAGCAATTAATGCTAAGCCAAAGCATGTTACGGACTCAGAATACAAGTTACATGACATATCATAACCTAGTTATTAAAATCCTCGGAATCAGTTATAGGCAAACAAAGATTTGAGTATTATGCCAACTTCTATTTCATTTCTCTACACAATATCCCAAACTAATTTACAATGCTGCTATCTAATTTTAAACTAAAGAACTAAAAATGTAGGTTATTTGTTGCTGCATGTTATTTTAAGCCCACTATGTGCATTAGAAGCAGCGTGAGGGTGTTAAATTACGAGCAATAAAATGCTCCCAAAAATAAACAAATAAATAAAAATGAGCAATAAGACAGCTGTGAAAGTATACAGATGGCAAACGACATAAACCAAGAAAACATGATTTTACCTTTCCCAATATTCTTTTTGGTAGCTGACGAAGAAGGAGGAATCATAGGTAATTTCATCAACTCAGCACGATTTGACTCAGTCAGAAGGTAGTGCGACTTAAAGGTATATGAACTTAATATGGTGTCAGTATGGTCGTGCACTAAAAGCCCTACACG
>NW_015536497.1:795495-809094 GCF_001515605.1 Sinocyclocheilus anshuiensis | reverse complement strand
GAGAGAGAGAGAGAGCGCGAGAGAGAGAGAGAGCGAGAGAGAGCGCGAGAGAGCGCGAGCGAGAGAGCGTGAGAGAGCGAGAGAGAGCGCAAGAGAGAGAGAGAGCGAGAGAGAGAGCGCGAGAGAGAGAAAGAGAGAGAGAGAGAGAGAAAGAGAGAGAAATAGAGAGCGAGCGCGAGAGAGCGAGTGAGAGAGAGAGAGAGAGAAAGAGAGAGAGCGAAAGAGAGAGAAAGAGAGAGAGAGCGAGAGAGAGAGAGTGCGAGAGAGCGAGAGAGAGTGCGAGAGAGCGAGAGCGAGAGAGAGAGAGAGAGAGAGAAAGAGAGAGAGAGAGGGGGTCATATCACAAACACATACCAGCTTCATCACTGTGTCTGTCACGCGACTCTGTTCCCCTTTCGGGCTCTGTCTTTACATTTATTTTGAAAGATGAAGCTCCCGAATACATTTCCGACGAGTGCTTGCGGTGTTCGGCCAATCACAATGCACTGGGTCAGCTGGCCAATCAGAGCAGACTGCACTTGTCGGAAGGAGGGACTTTGTAGAAAACTAAGCATTTGAGAGAGGCGGGGCATAGAGGACCTACAATAATGTACAGTATTTGAAAAATAATGTGTTTTTTGAACATTAAAGCATGTCAACATATTCTGTTACACGAAATACACAAAATAATGATCTCTAAAAAAACATCATATGACCCCTTTAAGAGGAATACTGCAGTGTTGGAGTGGGAGCTTTAAGGATTTGCAGGATAAAATGTAAAATATGCAACAATTGTTGTGTCATTTGATTTTCTGTTTTCTGCTTTTAATAGTAGCCAAATGCTAAATGAATAGTTCATTTAAAAAACTAGTTATTTATTCACCCTCATGTTGTTCCAAACCTCTCTTTTAGTGAATAAAGACTTAAATTTTAGTCTGTTTCGCACACAAAACTATCATATGGGTTCACCAGCCTTAAAATATTGGGCACAGAGTCATATGGATCATTTTTATGGTGTTTTTACATCCTTATTTGACCTTGAAAATGTCAGCCCTCTTAAATTGCAACTGCATGGGGAAAAAAAAGAAAGACAGAACCAGAACTTTCTTCCAAATTTTGCACTTTGAGTTTCAGGGAAGAAATTAAGTCATAAGGGTTTGGAACAACATGATGGTGAGAAACCTAAATATTTTACTTCTTTAATGAAAAAGGTTGTAAGGACAAATTTTAGTAATAAAGATCAATTGATATGCAACTGCTCCCACGACAACACAGACTATCCAAATTACTGCAGACAACAAAGATGGTTAAAGAAATGACCAAAATTCAGTTTATCATTATCAATTAGTTCCTGGAGAAATTAGCGGGTTAAAGAGCTTTTCTACAAAAGTGGGAAGGTGTCTGATAATTCCAAAACTTAAAGATGCAATCAATGATATTCATTAATGTCTGCATTCTGAACAAAACACTGAGTGGGTTTGCATGTGCAACAAAACGCTTTCAAAAATCAGTGCTCATTCATAAATGCAAACCTGAAAATTATTTGGTTTAGGTCTTGGCATATTATAGGCTTATTAAACAACTGCTGTAAGATTCTGCATATAAACACACTTATTGACATTAATTTAGAGCACAATATATGGTATCAACCAATATTAGCAATTAATTAAAAATTAATTTTGAATTAATCCATCTAATTTTGTCTGATTATTTATCTGTTGTATTGCAGATGAATTGCAAGGTCCAATATTAAACATTTAATGTCTAATTTTACTTAATATATCTACATTAATTAATCAGTTAATTATGAATTGTTAATTATGAAAATTATCATGTTCAATTATCATGATCTCTATATCGGTGAATAAAAATACTAAAAACAATAACTCTGGCATAAGATGGGGATTTTCATAATTTTACTACTTACAAACAAACAAACGAACAGATTTAGTGTTCATTAATTGCGCACTGGAATGTCTTAAATTACTGACAATTTTTGTCATTTTAAAAGTTCAAATGAAATTACATTTTTAATTCAATCTCAGTCCTTTCCCAGAATAATCACAGACAATTAAAATGTTACTAATTAGTAGGAAACAAACATGATCTGATGGATCACGGACACACAGTACATCTGAGAGTAAAGGATTAGGTGACGAGAAAGAAGGTCAGAAGTCACATTAAAGGTTCCTACTCTTAAAGAGAAGGAACACTGAACATTGCAAAGGACGACACCAGAGAACATTAAAATACTGATGTGGCGTGAAGTTTGTTAGAAAGTGTTACAGTCACTAACTGCACTAGTGACAACTTGCAATTTTGACAAGAACCTGTTTAAATGCCACTTAAAGTATGAGACACTGAACATACAAATCTAAACATCTCAGTAATTATGGCATTAGCTATAACGCAAGGTATGAAGACTGTCTGGCCAAACGTACCTCGAGCGCAGATGAAACACCAGCCTACGTTTACAGGTGAGGAAAAGTGTCCGTTCTTCCTGGAACTGGAGTGGTTGCTACATATGATGATGTGGGATGTTATCGACACACTGCCAGCCGCCACACAACCGTCTCCTGTGTGATACGCCACCGGACAGCGGATACAACGCATCATGCGGCCTAAATGGGGGGGAAAGAAAAAGGAAACTGCTCTGAAATTGCTTCTGTAAAATACAAAGAATAAGTGAATCTTCTATATATCTACCTTTGCCAGCTTTGTGAAGGTCTCTGTCGAGACAGCATGTGGCACAGCTGTGCTGAGGGCAGCGGAGGCCTCTAGTATCAGTAGTGGTGCCAGTGTACTTGCGGGCACAGGTTTCATGGTAATACCGGCCACAACCATTCACTGAGCACCACTTCATATCACCCTCCGCGACCTTGCAGGAGAAACAATGGTGGGAACCTGGAGACAGTGATGGCGACAAACAGATTAGACTTAACAGGAACTTAAAACAGAAAAAAAAATGCTTCAAAAATGCAATTTTCAATGCACTATTAAAGTTCAAATTCTTAGCACAAATAAAATGCATGACAATTTTAACACAAAATAACCCATTTCTTTGAACCTTCTTCACATTAGGTCTAAAATGTAGGATTGCTATGAAACTTTTTTCCACAGAAGTTATCCACTTTATTTTTCCCATAAGAATGGGCGTGACCATTTGTAAATTTTATGGGTCTGGCTTCCGGTCTTATCCACGTCCAGCTATCAGCTCGTTTTGCTGCTTGATATTGCAAATTGGTGTGTCTTACCATATTATCTTAATTATGAACACACTGGTTTATAGTGCGAACAGTTTTACAGTTTTCTGCACGTTGTTATTCTTCATTATTTCCCTACAGCGGCTAATGAACCGGAAGTCTTGCCCATAGGCTTACTTCCGAGTTTAAGAATAAGGTGGATAGGCCATATTTTTCAGTGTTACTGGTGGGCTATATAACTGGTTATAGCTCATAAATCACATGTATTGCTAGTAAAAAATAAATATTTTGGAGAGGAACACCTCTTTAACTCAGTTTATTTAATTCAAATGCCTAACCATTTAGGACCTATAGGATGTAATAATGCTCACCTGTCTTACACTCCTGACACAGGAGTTCTCCCTCTGTTCCACTGTTAGGTCCAATACACTCAGGATGAAACAGCCTGTTACAGTCTCCCTCACAGCTCACCAAAGAATCCCCGAATGTTTCACAGACCTAAGAAATTGTAGAGGAGAACCTCAACAACAGATTGCTATTACACCTGTAAGAGTCAGACAAAATCTAAGCAACTATTAAATATATATAATAGCTCTCTGCTACTTTAGTGTAATATAGTCTATATAAACACTAGTCTCAGACGTCACACCCATGGAACGTTTGCTGAATGTCTGATGCATATGGCACACATAACTGGAAACACTTCAAGAGTTTCGAAGTCGTCACTGGATTGGTTGAATTATACAGAATTTCCGGGAGACATGTGGGTCACGTTCTTTAAAGGGGTCATATGATGCTTTTTTAACGAAAGTCAGAATTCCTCCTCTCCTAGGTTCATGAAACGGTCGTCCATAAAATGCATTGCTGTTCTGTTGTAAGTGATCTTAAAGATTCCTAAATGCATCTACTTTCGGAAGGCCAAATAAAGTGCTTTTGCTTTCGCCTAGAAACACACAGCGTCTCCCTGACATGGCTGCTTCAACACTAACTGCGGTTACTGAAACCACACCTTCTTTCTTTGCGTGCACATTTGGGCGCATTATGCAAATATTTCCACATAGTGAGGTAGATATGTGGGGGCGTGTTAGAACGAGCCGTTTTAGGGGGGTGTGGCAGAGTCTTAACTTTGATAAAGAATATCTCTTTGGTTTTGAGACTTTAGTCTTTGCAACTTCAGGGATCATATCTATTCACGAACAGCTTGTAACACTCCAAAGAGAAAGGAAAACTTGAAATCGCATCATATGACCCCTTTAACGTTCCACCTGGAAACAAACATGTTGTGTTGCCAAATCCCCTCATGGAAGAAGAAAGCCGTCGTGTTTACAACTGTGACGATGAGCGCTTGTCAGGATCAACTAAACGTTGGATTTTCAAAAGCATGTGAAATATGTAAAGTTCGCGGCATAGACTCTTTAAAATATGTCCAAGAGTTTTACACAACGGTCTGTTATTGTGGGGACATTTCCATGCCCTTAAACATGGCACAAAACGAAACGTGATTGGTTGTTTTACCTGTCAATCATATGGCCTCTTGGGTGGGCCAAGATTCCCAGACCTTTTGCCGTCAGTCTGAAGGTCTGGCTACGCGAGACTATATAAACACAGTATTTACAGAGCTTACATGGCAGACAGTGTCCTTTTTTGAGGAACTTCCTCCTTGACGGGACAGGCTGGAGTCCACAGACTGTGCATCAGATCCGTCAGCATCTACTGTAGCTGGACTGTCCGAGCGCTTCCCGAATCCAGTCTACAAGGGATGCAAATGAATGCAAAAATGTGGCTTTACAAGCAGAGTCCATTTGTCATTTGGCTACAAAAACTGAGATATTTCAAATAAACAAATCTGCCATAACAATTGTGTAACCCAATGAGGACTGTATCGCTGAGGTGTCAATCAACAAAAACCTGCTGGTACACTGGCGGTATTTCTGAGTGTAGTCTGACCTGTGGATCATTGAGGCCTCTGGAGTCAGAGTCAGAAGTGTCTCTGTACAGTGAGCTGGCCATCTCCACATCAGTAGATGCCCTGCTGCGTTTCTTCAGTGGTTTACATGAGTCTGATATCTCACTGGCACCTACAGGATTCCAGTAGCATTAAGATACTGATCCATAAATTAATTTACGGGCTTATTAATCATTCAAAACATGACTCAAAAAAATGCCTCTAAAATAAACATTTAAATAAATGTAAAATTCATCTTGCAGTGTCAAGCACCTTTTTGCGACCCTGTTTTGAAATCCATTTGAGGTGCTGCTTCAGCCTGTGAAGAAAAACAAAAAAGGCAATTTTATAAGAAGTTTCTTCACTATTTGACACCTTTGCATAACTTACACATTCATAAAGGCTTGTGTGACTCACTTTAAATATAAACTAGACGTATTACAGTGTTATTTTAGTATTAGGGATGTAACGATTCACTCAACTCACGATTTGAATCGATTCACGATTTTGATTTCCCGATTCTATTTTCTTATGATTTTTTTTTAACAAAATGAGATTGAAGACATTATACAGTAGCCTAAATTAAAAAGTGTCATTTTATTAGACTATTGCTGCACGTTTCTTTGTGAAATTGAAATAACAAAACTAAATTGAAATTTTAAAACAAACCCCAAATCAAACAAGTAAGTTACACAAATAAAAGAAATCTCTTATTATGAACAAACTAAGGATTTGTCTGTGCTCTACCATTTAAAATTAGATGCAACCACTGGATTTGAATCATGATCCAAACAAAGATGCAGCATACATGCAACATGAGTGGTTTTTAATCTAAATTAGACTGTATAATTTCGAAATTTGAAGCAAAAACAGAATGGTCTGACTTTAGTTTTGTGAAACTATACTACATAAAACATATCTGAACGAAATGGCAGACGAGCTGAATGAGACGCAGATTCACTCTCTGACAGCAGGTGGCGCTTATGAACAGCAGCGATACAGCGTTTCCTGGGTTATCGCTGTAAAAGCTTATAAACACTACTTTAATATGCATTGTTCAGAGGCAATTTACTTGGCAGTCAATGGGACAGTCACAAGCCACCCGGTTGTCATCCAAAATATCTTAAATTGTGTTCCGAAGACGAACAAAGCTTTTACGGGTTTGGAACAACATGAGGGGTAAGTGATTAATGACAAAATTTTCATTTTGGGGTGGAGTAACCTTTTAATATGCTGTTCAGAGGCAAGATGAAAAGAAAATACCACATAAACTTTTCTAAAGATAGTCAGTTCCCCTCAGAGATACATTCATATAATTCTACTCCAATTGTATCGCGATTTGTTTAGCATCTCAACCGATGTGAATCGTCACATATTTGAAACGATTTTCGATCGGCTCGCGGTTAATCGTTACATCCCTATTTAGTATTATTGCGATAATATTATACTGTTTATTATTTTAAAGAAGTCATATGATGCTATTTTAAAGATCATTATTTTGTGTAACAGAAGAAGCGCCAGGTTGTCATAGCAAAGTCGGAATTTACCCTTTTTTTTTTCTTTTTTTTTTTAGATAGCCTTTGTGCACTGCCAGCCTTGTACTCTTCTAGGTTCAAAAAACTGTCATCCATAAATGGATGCACAGCGTTGCACAAATTGGAACATCTGGGTTGTGCTGTTCTGTTGTAAATAAATCTTAACCAATGATTCCTAATTGCATCTACTTCTGGAAGGCCAAATAAAGTGCTTTTGCTTTCGCACTGAAACACACAGCGTCTCCCTGACATGGCTGCATCAACACTACTGCTGTTCCTGAAACCACACCTTCTTTCTTTGCGTGCACATTTGGGTGGCATTATGCAAATATTTCCACATAGTGAGGTAGATATGTGGGGGCGTGTTAGAACGAGCCATTTTAGGTAGGCGGGGCTGACTCTTAACTTTTATAAAGAATATCTCTTTGGATTTGAGACTTTAGTCTTTGCAACTTTACAGATCTTCTTTATGCACCAAGAGCTTGTAACACTCCAAAGAGAAAGGAAAACTTGAAATCGCATCATATGACCCCTTTAAATTAGCTTAAATTTTTATATTTCTGTTTTAATTTTAAATGTAGTTATGATAATTTTGTTGCATTTGTCATTTTTATTTATTTATTTTTACAAATTTACAAATGTTTAATATAGTTTTTAATTTTTATTTCAGTTTTAGTTATTTTACCGCATCAAATTAAACTAAATAAAAACGAAATTCAACTAGCTGAAATAAAATGTTTATGGTTTTTATATTTTATTTTATTTAAGTTAAAGTTTATTTTATTTCAAATAATGAAAATGTCTTTTATGGTTTTAGTTAACTACAATAACCCTAATGCATTATGAGGGGGAAAAAAAACGGGAAAATTCACTAAATCATATAACTTTTCTGCTGGTATTTCTGTGCTAAAACCTGCATTTTATTCACAAACCACCTGCAAACAAGGTGTTATCTGTGCTGGTATATCACTGCCACATGTGCATTTATCTGCATCTTAGCTTAGCGGCACCTTCATGTGCAAGTTTGGCCAACTGTAGATTCAAAACATATTATTCTTCACAAGCAAGCATTCAGAACTGGCCCCTAAGATGAGAAATCGTGCTGTGCAAATAACATTTTGCACAAATATATAATAACAGGTTTGCACAGTAATATGATTTGGATAATTCCTTTAGCGAATCCGGTGTTAAAATAATGCAGGAGGTGAATGCAAATAAATGCAGCGGGATTAATTAATTCTTAGTGATTTCTGCCCAGAGAGTGAGCCCACGGTTTGTTGGATTCATCATTATTAAATTACTTAATAGTAGATTTAATATTTTGTTCATGTGCTCTACCTGTTCTTTCTTCACTTTCTTTTTTGGCACTGGTTCCACAGTCTTCTCTGACTCAGAACGGCTTCGCACAGATCGGCGCTGCTGCTTTCTCTCTGATATCACACAGACACAGAGGAGGTTTTCACAGATTAAACTTATACTGCAAAGGACATCTGAATATCGTTGCAAAAGGGAGTTTAACTCTTTTCAATAACTCTGTGTTTGCGCTTATATATACCTGTGGATTGCTCGGCGCTCTCCTGGTCACTCCAGGCTGAGGGAGACGCAGCTCGCTCTTCTTCACTGGAACATGTCTCTGCCTCTGCCTTATCACTGGAGTCCTTTGTGGGATAGATTGACAAACATTAAAAAAAAAAAAAAAAACTACCAACAGCTGCCTGGCAGAAAAGGTGCAATTTCCTCTTAAGCAGCGTGCATGAAGAGAGCGCGCAGAGCCCTAATTTTGGGTTAGCTACAGCTTAGTAATTAACTTTGAGCAGTAAGCTATAATAGCTGAAGATGTACATTAACAGCATTTCAACCAAACTAAATGCATTATAGAGGATAAATAACATTTCACAGCATTTTTGGTGATATTAATTCTACCTAACCAGCAAGTTATATTGCAGCATACCTATTATCTAGTTAGCATACCCTGGTTTAAATGAGCCAGACAGGAAAGTTAGCTAATATTGGGAAATGCGGGTGCAACAGTATACATATTTACAACATAATACTAAATACACTTAGTATAAGTGTACTATTTACACAGGGATGCAAATAGCATCCAGTGTTATTTTAGTATTTTTGTTCCATTGTAGTATTTATTACTATTTAAAAAAAAAAGAAAAGTACTTTTGTTGTGCTGAACATTTTTTATAGTTTTCCCAAGTTTCTTCTAATGTTATTTTTTCAGCTCCATTTCAATTAACAAAAATGAATGTTACCACTAACAACACATCTGTATATGCCGATATAAAAACAAGATATCAATTTAAGCAGTAGTACATTTAAGCAAATGTAATTAAATACATTTTAGCAATCTCCATTTGATCAATTTCATTAGACAATTTTATTTCAATGCATAGTGAGTCACTTGTGGGCAACTACATTTTTGATCTGAGAAATTGTAGCTATTAAAATGTATTTTTGAAATGATTTCAGAGTTTCTTTACAAAATGAGAGTGATCGATGCTGCCATTACATGATTTACAATACCACACTCCCTTATGTTCATACAATTTTTTTCACTTTTACCTCAGGTGACTGAACCTGATCGCTGTGCCTCTCCTCACTCTCCGTCTTCTTAGGTAAGTCCAGCTTTTGCTTTGGGAGCTGCCAGTCGCATTTGATGATCTCCACATTGAGTTTCTTCATAGTAATGGAGAGTGGGAGGAGCTTGCGGGCTGCGGCTGTCTTCCAGGGTGTCCTGACTGGAGGTGGGGAGGGTTCCTTCGGGTGGGGGTCAGGTTTCGCAGGGCTGCGGGGTTGCTCTCGGTCCATATCATCCTCTCCCTGATCGGGAGATGATGTTTCCCCACTACTATTAACGCTGCACTGCCTCCGTGGCTGCTGGCGACGAGGTATGGGCTCTTCTTTCACTCCGGTACTGCCTTTAGAGCGTCTCTGCTTGCGTTCGGGATGGTTTTTACCGGTCGCCCTAGGTGGGGACACAGTGTCGGCAGCAGGAGCAGCAGAACTGGGTTCCTTGTCAATGTAGATGAAGGTGTAGTTCTCATTGCGTTCTTCTCGTGTCATCTGCAGAGCGGCTTCTGCGTGACCCACACCCACTTCCCACTGGGCACGCTCCTTCTGGGACTGAGGCTTCAGCAACTTTAAAATAAATAAACCATAGAATAAGTACCCAGAAATGTCCACAGAAAGAAGGTCAACAAATTTGCAGGGGTACAGGATACCTTTTGTTTCTCAGTTGGGTTGGTTGCTTTCCGGAGTGTTTCTGCTTGCAACTCATCGAACTGGCTCTCACCCTTGTACACCACAATTCTCTTCTCATGGATCCAGGCCCTCTCAGGGACACTCCCAAAGAACTGCACGTGGTATTCCTTAACACCTACCAGGAACCATGGAAGCATGTTATTAGAAACATAAATTTGAAGCAAGCTAGTAGAATTAACAACTAGAGGCTGGAATCCACAACCCTACTTTTTCCCAAATTGTTCACCGATTTAGGTGAGTTGAGGTTAGTTGCCGAAAATCAGAGCCATTCTGCAAATTTTAGGCAATTGAAGACAGATTTTCAGACTACTGATTCCAAACATGAACAAGAACATATGAACAGATTGTTTTCATTTGTCCACCAGAATGGCGGACTACTAGCAACGACTTTTTGCATGGATTTGAAGTGTTCAAAATAATTTGAAAGTCTGGTAGTGTGTAATTCTCAGTCATTTAGTGTATGATGGCCAGTTTGCCCTCTATAAATATTTTCAAAGCCAAAAGGTGTGTGACTAGTGCCTAGAGTTTTAAAATCTGTTCTGTTGTGTAGAGTATTCCAGCCATTAACATATGTACTTGTAGTAGATGAATTACCTCTTTTATTAAGACGTATATTAACATTTGACTGAGGGTCTGATGACACCATGCACGGCCACCAAGGATACGTCCCAACCTTAGCCCACACCAAGTCACCGATCTCATACTCTTGACCAGAGCCAGTGCTAGTGATGACTGAAGGAAAGTGCTTTTCAACCTAAACAAGAACACAAGATGGTCTTGGATGAACAGGAACTGTAAGATCAGAACTCATCAAGCAGAAAGTGGTTTCTTCTGAAGTGAAAAGGACTATAAACATGTCAAGAATATTAAACTCACTTTCTGTTCCTTCAGTTCTGCTTTGGGGCTTCTGAGGGTTAATGAAGGTTGCTCTTCTCTGAATGCAACATGACCTTCGTTGGGTTGTGCGGAGTTGTGAACCACCCCTGAGCGCTCCTCCACGCCTTTGCATGGCTGCTGGCTCTCCTCTTCTTGACCAGCACCATGTCTGCTGCTTCTCTTTTTCCTCTTTTCCTTCTTCTGCTCGTGTCTTCTCCTGGAAGGCTCACCGGCCTGAAACTCTTGCAGCAGATCCCCGCACAGTGAGGACTCGAACAGCTCCCTGCCGTTCTGGTAGGTCTTAATGATCTTTATTTTGATCTCTGGGGAGCTGGTCTTTTTAGGAGTGGTGGTGGATTGCGCAACGGGGTTGGAGACGGTGCTTTCTTGAGGTGACAGGAGGGGCGGTGAAGAGGGCAAGAGCAATGGAGGAGGGGGTGGCAAGACTTGAGGCATTAGGTGAGAGGCAGGAGGCGGGTGATGGTGGTGAGGTAACAGTGGTGGGTTATGTGGATGGTGTTGGTGTTGCTGCTGCAGATGGTGGTGATGGTGAGGAGGATGATGAGGCTGGTGGTGATGATGGGGATGAGGTGGAGGTGAGATGTGGCTTGGAGGCTTCTCCTGGACCACTGGTGGTCTCAATACTGTACCCTCACCAAGCAACAACCCGTGATCCCCATAGTTTCGTATGGCTCCGTAGCCATTAGCTGAGCCATTGGGGAACTGTGAGTACAAGGCAAACTTGGCCTGTTGCTCATAGGTACCTACACCTGTCGGGTAGCCGTTTGTAATGACTGGGAGGTCTTCAGCAGGGTAAGGAAAGCCTGACTCCAAAGGAGACTCAAAGTTTTGCTGTCCTCCATCATCTCCTGGGTCACTGATGGCTTCATAGACATCCTCCTGTCTGATGTTAGCGGAGTCAATAAGCTGAGGGGGTTGCTGAATTGTGTTTCCCATGATCCCTTGCATGAAAGAGAAGGAGAAATCCATTGTTCTGCTCCAGCATCCTTAAGTTTCCCTTTTTCTTACAGGGCCTGCTGAGATATTGAGGGACAACAGAGTGTGTTTATGACACATAATAAATGCCTCCTAATTTTATCACATTCGTGAAACATTGCCCTTGGCAAAAAAAATGTTTAATAACCTTATTTGTATAAAAATCAACAAAATGGGTCAAAAATGTGTGGGTATTGCAATGCACAAATGAGTTTGTGAGGGTATTAGGCTGCTTTTTGCAAATCTCCCTCCCAGGGGATAAATAAAGTGTACTCCACTACAAGGTTATGTCAACTTTCCCTGACTCTTGAGAGGAAACTTCATGCAAAATTTAGATTGAAATTTCGCAGCCTTGTTGGATGGCATATTTAGCCAGAATCAAACATGTCCATGTCCATTTTCCTAATTTAACATCCCCTCTACTTCTTATATTTGACAACGATGCATGCTTTACCCTTTATTTTATTAAATAATCTTTTGAATTTTGAGTTTCTCTCACTTTAATTATAAGTATGGCTATGCCAGATGTTCAAGAAAAGAAGTTATTTGCCATCAGAGCAGTGTTAATTTGGTCTATTTTGCCTGTCCAGTAAGAAAGGATTTAAAACAAGCCGTTAAAGAATTTCATTTAGCACATGAACCACATCACTCAATGCCACAGAACAATAAACGACTGCTTCTAAACTGAAACATCGTTTCATGTCAAAGAAACAAACCTGCAAAGACCAGCAGCTGGCTAATGTTAGCCTGCTAGCCTTTTCTGGATAACAAAACAGACCCGATATAATCATATTGTCACGTGTAAACACAAACGACTTAACGAAAATACTATATGGGCCACGAATAAACAAAATTACGATTTGGTGTAGTTAAAAACAGATCCTGTTTCCCCAACAGCCTTGTAAAGCGGACCCGTGTAATGTCGCTGCATTAACGTTATATGAAAGGCGGCGTTAGCGGATGTGCTAGTGTGTGTAACTTACATGGGGAAAACACCAACACACGCACTTCTAAGGTTTATCACCAGGGAATTTTCCAAAGAGACAGTTTGTTTCTAAATTGTATGTTTCTTGGTAGATTGAATCACGCGGAGAACCTTACAAACTGAAGAATTGAATGCGAACATGCCAACATGGCTGCCCGTGCCCCTTTAAATCAAATTGGCCAGATTACATTTCCATCAGGAAACGGTGTGATGAAAACCACTGCTTTATTGTTATCAAAAACAGAAATACATGCAGCGCCTGTTTGGATTCTGCGCGATATTACGAAGCGAAGCATCGAAACAACGGTAGAATAAAAGCGTCTGTACCTACAGCGTGTTCCATTCTAAACAAATACACCAAATAAACTGGATTCCTGCTGCAGTTAACATAAATATATCAACACAAAGACATATGACTCCACGTTTCTGTTAGATCTAATCCGTTGTTTGGAAAAGAAATGGGGCTACATCAGTCGTATGCCGATCCCCATGATAGGATGTGTGGCTGTGGAATCGGGAGAGGCCCCGTTTTTTTTTTTTGCGGGATGCTCCTGCAGACCCAGGGAAATGTGGCTCCCATATATTTTATTATAGCCGTCTCCCTCCCTCTAGCTGTAACAAAAGCCCTTCTGCTTAAGGCCTGTGTCTCAGCCCCAAAATAACCCCCCCCCCATTGGCTGTGCTGCATGATGTGAGGGGCATGTTGGGACGAGTAGTTTTTTTCTTCTTCTTATAATTACAACATAATTACAACAATATTATTGCTTGTCAGTAAAACATAATATGTGATCAATGTATTACAGAGAG
>NW_015536497.1:792486-795228 GCF_001515605.1 Sinocyclocheilus anshuiensis | reverse complement strand
TATAGTAAAATGTTAGTAAAATTACAAATAAAAAACAATATGTTATATGGATAAAGCTAGATAAAACTAGATGATAAATAGATAAAACATATTGTGGTTGTCAAAAAATAGTACTTACACCCCACATTAATATACATGCACTTTATTTATTAAACAAGGCCTACAGAAATAATAATTACCAGTGTAACTTTACAGCAGTTTTACAAAAATGCAACACATTTTAGTTTCCTTATTCTGGGGGTTTCATACACATTATATGTTAATAAACATGAAAATAAGAACAAAAACACTGTTATTAGGGTACTATGTTCCTTCCCTATGGATCTCAAGCAAGGTTAAACTGAATAATAGCGCCATCGTCTGCACAAATATCTAATGACAACCATATGAAACGCCTTGCTACTCCGCCACTGTTCTCGGCACTGTAAACTTGACCGTTGCCATGACAACACTGAGCTACAGCTGAACTGAGATCAGCAGGTGTGGACGCTCGTCACGGATGAGGTCATGGGAAGTTCCACTGCCCGCCCCGTCCAGCGGATTGGCCAGCGTCACTAGTGCGTACAGCTCGCCCATTGGTGTACGTTGCTGTCAATCACGCCTCGCCTCTCATCGGACGATCCTCCTCGGTAGGACGATCGGTTTGTCTATGGCACCGGAGGCAACCTGACAGTCCGTTTTAAAATCCGATCACAATAGTACATCAGCACGGATGTATTAATTTATATGCCCATTTAGATTTAAACTTAAGGAGTGGCATACCATCGTGAATGGAGTATCTCATCCCACAAAAGGTCCGTTTTTCACCCGTAACGTACCATCGCCTGCGAGGAAATCTGACCCTCCAGCTGCAGGAGGAGTGCTGTCGAGCCGAACATTTTTCTCCACCGTCATCCGATCTGACACCATATCCAATGGTTACAGCCTAACAGCCGTCACACCGCACGACACGGAGTTTTTCGACAGGTTGGTAGTCGTTTAATCGTGTCCCGAGCTGTTAAACGCTTGATATCTATTTCAGACCATCTCGATCCTTTCTCTTTCATCTGTTGTCTCTCAACCGTTGAGCCACCGCTCGCTGTTCGTTGTACATTAACGAATATAAAACAAAAGAACTGTCCGATCGCTTTTTTCTAAAGTTGATCGATGTTGTGTCGACGTTATCCATAGATCAGCTAGGCTTCTGTATTAGTTGAGCTGGTACTGAATGCGCTGTGTTTTGTTTTGAGATGGTGATCGTGTATCTGCGGCCTCTGCTGTGGCCTTCAGCGCCTGTCATTAAACTGCACTGTTTTGACGAACTCGCACCACTTTTCTTATATGACAGTTTAGATGTTTAAAATGTCAAAACTCTCGAGGAATTATAATAAGGAAGTGGATGCTGTAGTTCATGTTGACGTACGCATAAAGTAATGGTACTTTAATACTAGCGGTGTCGTAATACGTTATAACGTTTGTATAATTTGCCGTTGTAATTTGAGTCAGACTTTCGCGTGAAATGAAACTTTCCTTGTATTCTCGTTAAATATGGCCTGTGATTTTGACCGGTCTCCGTGTTTGTGTGCTGTTTTAGCAGATAAAGACAAACACGCGAGCCGGTATTTGTGTGCATCTGCGCTCGAGCGTGACGTAGGAGATTATTATTGTTGCAGTATTCATCAATAAATGTACTTAAATAATAACAAATGCAGGTTCAACAAAAATGGCACGTTTGCACAAACCATAAAAGGACATATTCCTCACGAATACTTGAGCAAATCTAACTTGATTAATTCTTGCACATTTGCTCACAAACGCCTTATACTTATTTGTGGAGTTGCCTTTGTGAATCTGTGTACATTTATTGATATCGGGACAATTAAAACCCCTGTTGTGATATCACCGTGTTCGTGTTTTGTTTTGTTTTTTACATCAAATGTGCAAGTTCACGATTTTGGAAACCTAGAATACTACAGAAAAACAAACATTCATAAATAGGAAGTAGATTAACAAATATATAAAACGAAGTTTCACAAAAAATTGCACACAAATGAAAGGATTTATTCCTCACAAATCCGTCCAGCCTGACCACGTACAAGGTACTGAATTTGCAGTCAGTACCACCATTACTGTAGATGTAATTCAAATTTTGCCTTTTTTCTCTCTCTCTTTACAGGACACACGATTTTAAGTCACAAAATGGCAGTTTTCAGCTCACAGGTGCTTCTTGCCGTAACAAGATCAAGGTGAGGCCATCATCCAAGTTACTGGTGCAAAAATGAACAATTTTATCCTATTCCAAGTGTACTATTATTTTAAAATATTATTATTCAATAAAATACTAACATTATTTTATAATTATATTTTGCTGTTCCCCAAATATCAATACATCATGGAGGTTTTAAAAAACCTTGTTAAAGCACATTCATTCTTGCATTCAAAATATATTTAAGTTGTAAAGTTGGCTAAATTGTCCTTTTAGTGATGGTTAATACTTTTCTAGGCTGATTAATTTAATGTAATTCCTGATGTAAACAATCCCTTTCTTGTATCCTTTTGCACGTTATTATAAAGTCACTGGGTTTAAAGGCTTTATGTGATTGTGATAGGATTGAAAGATTAGATTTAAGACAGGCTAATAAGCGATTTTATCGCACTAATCTCATGTTAACATTAACATGAGATATAGAGATATATATATATATATATATATATATATATATATATATATATATACACAGAGTTGGAACTGATGCCATTGGT
>NW_015536497.1:789456-790732 GCF_001515605.1 Sinocyclocheilus anshuiensis | reverse complement strand
ATATAATAAAATCTTGGGGTTCAATTGGCCATTACTGTGAACAATTTTGCTTTTTACAAACTGAGGGACGAGTTGAAATAATTTTCTGTTGTAATCAAGAGCACAGAAACTGGAACATCCCTTAAATATTTTACTTTGCGCTCTATTGTTGTAAATAGTCTCTTTATTGGAGCTCAAAGTTCTGGTTTTCTTCCAGGGGATCCTACATGCTTTCTAAAAGACACGGTTGTGCTTCACTCCCGTCGAACGCATGCATATGCTACCATTCGGAGTTCCTCAGCCGGGCTGCCGTCACTAACAGGTGTCCCAGGCCGCTGTACCCCTGTTACACATCCAGCTACATCCGCCCTGGTTGCGTAGCTGCACGTCCCCTCCACAGTTCTTGTGCTTGGCTTCAAGAGGTGAAGGACACCACTGCGGGTTCTGAACCCATCAAGGGTGAGTTTTGCACATTATTAAAAAGTCACTGGGTTTACAGGCTTTACATGATCAGGATAGAGCACAGAAGCGCAGAAACTTGAACAAGCCTAAATATTTTATCTTGTGCTTTAACATTGCAAATACTCTCTTTATCAAAGCTCAAAGTTCTGGGTTTCTTCCAGGGGATCCTACTTGCTTTCTAAAAGACAAGGTTGTGCTTCACTCCCATCGACCGCATGCATACGCTACCATTCGGAGTTCCTCAGCCGGGTTGCAGTCACAGCCAGGTGTCCCAGGCCGCTGTACCCCTGTTACACATCCAGCTTCATCCGCCCTGGCTGCATAGCTGCACGTCCCCTCCACAGTTCATGTGCTTGGCTTCAAGAGGTGAAGGACACCCCTGAACCTGTCAAGGGTGAGCCTGTCCTTGCCGCCTCTGGCACTCAACCACCTCCAGCACCACCAGCAGTGCCAAGAAAGTCCCTGGGACAGAGAGTCCTGGATGAGCTCAAGCATTACTATCATGGCTTCCGTCTTCTGGGCATCGACACCAAAATCGCGGGCAGGATGGTCTGGAGGTTACTGCACGGGCAGCAGCTCACCAGGAGGGAGAGGAGGAGGGTATGTTTGGGTCTAAAAGATTTGGAAATCTTGGGAGATGTTTTTGATGAGGAGCTTTATGTTACTTTGGGTTTACCATGCTAGAGTGGTTGTATTAGATATTAATTCAATGCTACTTTGATATGGAGAAATATCATTATCATATTCATAATGTATTCACATGGTACTCCAGGTTCATTTAAATACCTGTAGTATGGCGTTATTTTAATGACAAATGTCGAGAGCGCATTATTGT
>NW_015536497.1:783812-789407 GCF_001515605.1 Sinocyclocheilus anshuiensis | reverse complement strand
TAGATTTCACGTAGTATTTTCATCGGTCAGTTGTGGAGGTCTGATTGGTTAAAGCTTTATTTATATAGTACCTTTTAAAACTGTGTATACAAAGTAGCCTACTTTACAAAGAGATGCATGTGTGTATTTGCAGAAAAGATCAAAATACAAACATAAAAGAGATATAGTAAAACAAAGTAGCTATAATAACCAGTTTGTTAAAACAAAAATACAACAATAAAAAATCAAGGAAAGACCCTGCACAAATCTGTTTTGAGACTACTTTTTAAAAGTGCATAATGATAACGTTTGACGATGTTTAATTCAGGTGCGAAAATAATTAATATCTATAGTGCATGAGCACAGAGATTTGAGAGTGCACAGGACACAGTTTGAGTGAGAGGAGAGACACGTTTTAAGTGCGCGCACTCTCTCTGGGCGAGAGCAGCGTGTATCTGAGCGCGAGCGTCCGGTTTTGTGCGAGAGCAAGGGAAATCCGCGCGCGAGCGGAGAGATTCGCGCTCGCGCATTGTATTAATGTGCTTTCGCGCTACAATAATGCGCTCTCGACATTTGTCATTAAAATAACGCCATACTGTAGTAGCAATCCATCCAATTTGGCATATTTTTATATGTCTCCATGATATGTGAGCGCAAGTTATACGTTCTCGAATAACATTCCAGTATTCGATATTCCACTCACTGCTTTTAAAAATGCTTATAAACAAAATTAAGTGGGAACAAAAATGTTAAACAGTCAAAACTTACATTTGGAAAACTAACAGGCATTGCTGGAAATGACATCATCAATTAAAACTGTATTATTGGAGCATCATTTTCAAAGATTTCAGAAATATGTAAATATTATAGTGCATTTTCACAATTATTAAATAACTTTTGTCTCGCACAATTTGCATTTGACCATTTGTACTACTATAGTACATGTAGAAAATTATCATAGTATTTACTATAGTAGTACTATAATTTACTACATGCATATATTACTATAGTAGTACCATGGTGCCATGTCCAAAATAATGGTAATTTTATTATTACCATTACTTTTGTTATTTGTCGTCTCAAAACATCTTTATATAAGAAGATTAGTAGTTTGTAGTTTGACAGAGGAAAATGTGTCGTAAGTTATTAATGTGTGTACAGGATTTGAGTTTTATGAAAAGGTAATTATGTTTGATTATCCTGTTAGAACAAACCAGTGCTTGGTCAAGGATGTATAATGTAATGTGACTCAAATAGGATTGCATAACCAAAAAGCTTAACACCTCAGTGAAAGTACAGCTGGATTAGGCCAGAAGTGCTACTCACACTAACCCATATTGCTTTTGTGTTTGACTACAGATGAATAAGACCCGTCTCATTTATTGTCTCCACAGCTGATGCGGACATGTGCCGACTTGTTCCGGCTTTTGCCCTTCATAGTCTTTGTCATCGTTCCCTTCATGGAGTTTCTGCTCCCTGTATTCCTCAAACTCTTTCCAGAAATGTTGCCTTCCACATTTGAGACAGAGTCCAAGAAGGTATTATAAGCTTACGTTTTAAAAAAATTGATAATGATTTCAGCCTATTTTGTTTAGCCCGAATTATGAAACACAGGCATAACAAGTCTGATGAATCTGAGTAATAATTTTCATTGTTCAGAATTGTTGAGTAATGACTAATGAAACAGCTGAATTTGTTTCTTTTACTCTCACAGGAGGAAAAACAGGAGAAGGGACTCGCTGCTAAACTGGAGCTGGCCAAGTTCTTACAGGAGACCATTGCTGAGATGGCCAGGAGGAATAAAGCAGCTGTTGGAGATGAGACTCAGAGGTTCTCGACTTACGTGCAGCAGGTGAGTTCGATAATCGAATCCATTTTTTCATATCGTGTATAGTATAAATTGTTCTGGATGTGACTGATGCTTCTAACTTGACCGTTATAGGTGAGGCACACCGGTGAACAGCCCAGCACCAAAGACATCGTGAAGTTCTCCAAGCTCTTTGAGGATGAGCTGACGCTGGAGCATCTGGAGCGGCCGCAGCTGGTGGCCTTGTGTAAACTGCTGGAGCTGCAGCCCATCGGCACTAATAACCTGCTGCGTTTCCAGCTGATGATGCAGCTGCGCACCATCAAGGCCGACGATGAGGTGAGACAAATCCAGACAACTGCTACTGACCCTCTAATGTAGTTTTACAGCTGAATTAATGACTTGACATGTTGCTGTGACCTCAAGGTTTCTGGGTGACTAAACCATACATCTTAAAATTGTCCACACAGAACACATAAGCTACTTTACTATATTTTTTTTATGTAAACATGCTCTAGAGCAGGGGTAGGCAAATTCGGTCCTAGAGAGAGAAAAAAAAAAACTCACCCGCCTATAGCCTTAGTAATCCTGAAGACATTGATTAGCTTGTTCAGGTGTGTTTGATTAGGGTTGGAGCTGAACTCTGCAGGACTGCGGCTCTCTAGGACCGAACTTGCCTACCCCTGCTCTAGACAAACATCTTTGACCATTGCTCTTGCATCTTGTGTATGACACGCATTCTAAAAGCACGGCTGTCAAATTAAAATAAGTTCAACTTATTAAAAACATGTATCAAGTCTTCTGCGTTTGATATGTTAAGGAGATGATCTCAGCTGTTGGATAAACTTGATTTTTGTTTTCATGTGTCTCTGTAGATGATCGCCAAGGAGGGTGTGACCACAATGACTGTAGCCGAGCTCCAGGCCGCCTGCAGGAGTCGCGGCATGAGATCTTTGGGTCTGACCACAGATCAGCTCCGACAGCAGTTGCAGCAGGTGTGTGTGCACAGACCAGCCTGACTAGGTTGCAAAACTGCCTGTTGGAGGATATTTATGACTGTTTGCCACCCAAAGACTGTAGACAAACTGAAAGTGAAACATACAACAGACTTTAAACCAGGGGTCTCCAAACTCGGTCCTGGAAGGCCACTGTCCTGCAGAGTTCAGCTCCAACCCTAATTAAACACAGCTGAATCAGCTAATCAAGGTCTTACTAGTGTGGCGGGAGGAGCAAACGACAGACACAGTGGGTGTGGCGTCAGGACTCGGAGAGGCTTTTATTTAACAGAAAATAAATATAAAATGTCTAAAACGGGGAATAAAGTGTCCAAAGAGGAAGGAGTTAGGGGATCTGGTGTCCTCATTGTGCTGGGGAATCGTGAAGGAAGGGCAGTGTTCGGAAAGGAGTGGTCCAGGTAAGGGGCGGAGTCCCTCCTCTCTCCATCCACATGAAAACGCAAAAGCATGCTATGAAGCACTGTCAAGAGCATGCCAAGCCAACAGGTGGCGATATAATCTCAACCGTAAAGCCATGTTGGCCAATCAGAAGCCTGAAAAAGTTTCCAGTAGGCGGAGATAACAGCGCATGCTCCGACGTCACAAGCCAAAATCTCCGGTTTCGCTGTCTACACGATAACACTGCAACCGGAGTTTTTGAAAATCTTCACCCCGGCAGGAGGTTTAAAATTTTTTTCGGTTTCAATGACCTGGTGCTGTGTTTGTGTGTGGACGAACAGCCAAACCGCATAGAAAAAGCTGCGGTTTTGAAAATACCCGCGTTCGTGTGGACAGGGCCTAAGAGATGGGGTGATGATGATAATTAGGGGGGAGGCAGCCGATCCATCACACTAGGCATGCTAGAAACGTCCAGGCAGTTGTGCTGAGGCAAGTTGGAGTTAAAGTCAGTGGGCCTCCAGGGCCGAGTTTGGACACCCCTGCTTTAAACAATCCTCTTATATTTACCTGCTTGTGTAATGCTTGTGCCCGCTGAGCATTGTTTTCCTATTGTCACGGGGTGGCATTGGCACCGTAATGCTGCCTCATTGGTGCTTACAGCTATATTTCTGATTATTTCCCCCCCATGTTGACATCTGTGTATATGTCACTGGATGCTTTGAGTCACTGATGAATTGTTAATTGTAATTTGTGTTCTTTCTCTCTCAGTGGCTGGACCTGCACTTGAAAGAGAATGTGCCACCGTCCTTGTTGCTGCTTTCTCGTGCAATGTATCTGACGGACCTCGCTCCTAAAACTCCAGTCATCCCACCGGTGCCCAAACTGGAGGTGATAATTCAATTCTATTCTAGTTTGTCTAAATAAATTTATAATAAAATACTACAGATCAAAATCAGTCCTCTAAATGTTACAAGTGAATTTGGCATCACAACATTATAATGTACAGTATTAAAAATGGATGCTCATTTTGAGTTTTACTAAAGATTGCATTTAACAGTGTTGGTAAATCATTAGTTTGTTAAAGATTAACTTTAAGTGAGTAAATATGTTGAATGATAATAGAAAACGTAACTCTATGATACTCCAGTTACCAATGTATCATATATATCGCCACTTCTATCCCCTCAGACTATCCAAAATATACCAAATATATCCAGCTTATCCGTTTCACATAATGTAAAATTGTTTTCAAACACTACAATTATGTATGTAAAAAAATTCAATATGCTTTCTGTAAATATCCAAAGAGCATGCATACATAATAAATTTCTGTAACAGGTTGTAAATATTGATGTATTTAATAGGCACATAGACTTTACTCTCTGCTTGAAAACTTGCCTCAGTACTTGGCAACAGATTACCTTTGACCTTTGAAACCTTAACCAATTGATGTCTAGACCTTAATCAGGCAGAAATGCAGACTGGCACGTCACTGCCTAAGTGACAGCTGATAGGTTATCACTGTTCTGTTAATGGTTGTTATGGTTTCATTTGTAATGACCTTCTTTATGTCTGTGTCACAGAAAGCCACTCCTCCTCCTGTGGAGGCCGAAACAGCAGCTAAAGGGAATCCGCTGTCCTCCTCAGTGGAGGTGCTGGTGGATTCTGCTCCGGTCATCAAAGACAGAAAGGTAGGAATGTTTTTATAATATCACCAATCAATCAATATCTCAGTCTTCAAGAGCACTCCAGGTTATCAGTCATTGTATAACAAGAAATGGTTACAAAGAGTTTTAATTCAAGATATTGTTAACTCTTTGATTATGTATTTTAGTCTGAAGAATTGTTGGAGAAACCCAGAGGGCTGGACATGCCATCACCCGAAGCTCAGTTAATACATGTAAGTGTGTCGCACAAGATATTGTATTGGTCACTCAATGTGTGTGTATCTATTGAAAGGCGAAGAGTCAACAATATGTGGTTTTGATAAGATTACTTTGATTATTGCACATATTTGCTTTTAATGTTTTAGGCAATGGTTTTATTCAGAAACTTCATTCACCTGAAAAATCTCTTATCAAATATTAAAATGTAATATTTTGAATAGTAGTTTTCATATTATAAAAAAAAAAAAGGATTATATATTGTATTTTCTTTAAATCTTTCCATTTTTATAGTAGTTGTAATATTTTAAAAGGTTTCATTTTATATTGCATTTTTAGCTTTTATTTTTAGCATGAGTTTAGAATGCCCATCAAATATATGTGACCTTGGACCACAAAAAAGCCATAAAGGTAAACATTTTTCGAAATTGAAGCTGAATAAATAAGCTTTTTTTTTTTTTGTTAGGATAGGACAATATTTGGCCGAGATACAACTATTTGAAAATCTGGAATCTGAGGGTGCAAAAAAATC
>NW_015536497.1:783128-783436 GCF_001515605.1 Sinocyclocheilus anshuiensis | reverse complement strand
GTATTTTTGGCTATTGCTACAAATATACCCCAGCGACTTAAGACTGGTTTTGTGGTCCAGGGTCACATATTAAAATGTAAGATTTTATATAGTAATGTTTTAGGAATTTTAATGCTATATATTATGTTCTCTCTTTTTTGTAACATGAATATATGTTATTAAAGGAACACTCCACTATTTTTGAAAATAGGCTCATTTTCCAACTAGAGTTAAACAGTTTAGTTTTACCGTTTTCAAATCCATTCAGTCGATCTCCGGGTCTGGCGGAAGACCTTTTAGCTGTAGCTTAGCATAGATCATTGAATCGG
>NW_015536497.1:775081-781705 GCF_001515605.1 Sinocyclocheilus anshuiensis | reverse complement strand
TAAAGGAAAAAGGAACACTCCACTATTTTTGAAAATAGGCTCATTTTCCAACTAGAGTTAAACAGTTTCCGTTTTCAACGTTTTCGAATCCATTCAGCCGATCTACGGGTCTGGCGGTAGCACTTTTAGCTGTAGCTTAGCATAGATCATTGAATTATGAGTGCAGCAGGCGCAATGATATTACGCAGCGCCTGAAAATAGTCCCCAGCACGCTCCCTGTGCAAGCAGGTGGTCACATTGGTTATGTTGATGGAAGTTAGCCTATTTTCAGGCGCTGCATAATATAATTGCGCCTGCTGCACCCATGGTACTGCAGCAAAGTTCCTTGATTATTACACCGGAATGAGAGTATAGTTCCGAGCCATATCGGCCTAGAAAATCACAACTTTTCTTTTTCCATCAGTTTTAGTACACGATGTAACTACAGAAGAGTCACGTTTTAAATAGGAAAAATATAGAAACTCTTTGGTCATTTTTGAGCGAGATGCTAACAGTCTAATCAGATTCAATGATCTATGCTAAGCTACAGCTAAAAGTGCTACCGCCAGACCCGGAAATTGGCTGAATGGATTCGAAAACGGTAAAACTCAACCGTTTAACTCTAGGGGAGTTGGAATTTTCAAAAATAGTGGAGTGTTCCTTAAATATATAAATAAATGTGTGTCAGGGCATATGTAAATGTCTATTTAACTATAACTGTTGTATATTTTGTGTGTATATCTTCTACATTGATGTAGAAACTGCTACTATTGTCTAGAAACTGCTGGATTTGAACACACTCACCTCCACCTGTTCTTTCTCATCAGGCTAAAGAGGCAGAGCTGTCACAGAAGTCCAAGATGAGTGCCAATGGGATGTGAGAGGCACTCCATGTTTCCTCATTCTGTTGCAGATGAGGGTGGAGGTTCGAGTTTGGCTGCTTCTGCTGAGGAAGCGTCTCTCACAGTCCAGGATTTCCGAGGCCTTGCCGTCTCACACCTCTCATACGGACCAGATGGACTAGCCGCATCACATCCTCCATCGACATCTGGTCCTCAAAAAGGAGGAACATTGTTTATGTTAGAATTTAGACATCACTCCAGCTTGACATCCGACATGTTTACATCTCCCATCCCCCTGAAGATTTGACGAATAATGTAAATTTGCAATGAAAAAAACATCAAAAACCAGGAAATGAAAAAAGGAACTCACAAGACTTGCCACTCTTTGCTGAACTTCATTGTGTAAATGTGTAAATAAATTGTACAATACCTGCATATTATATAAGTGCTACTGCTTTATACAGTCGGCTGTGCCAAATGTGTGGGCTAGAAGGTGAAAGAAGTCATATTTTAATATGAGGAATGCATATGCTTGCATTCTGGATTTAGTTTGGCAGATGAATTGTAAATGGCCAAGTATGTGGGTATTTTTTTATTTGAAAATGTCAAATTCCCTTTTCTAAGGGAATTTTACGTTCACTCCCTCAGGAGATTAGCGGTGTAGCGATTACGCCAGGCCTGCCTATGGCAGACTCTGCAGTTTAGCACAAAAAATGTTTTATCATAATCTATGTATTTAATTTGTTCATACTATGCTGTGTCCCCCTTTCAATCATGCGTTGAAATTTAACGCATGATTCAAGAAAATCTAAATGGAGTCGTAAAGTTAACGTTTCACTTATGGTTAAAAATATTCAAAATTCCCCTGAAGACAAACGTTATTGAGTTTCATGTTGTACTGGATAAACTACTGGGAGGGAAAACAATATAGTATGGCAGTACTGTAAAGTTTTAATTTAAAAAGCATTGAATCCCCCAAATGTTTGCTGTGTTTATCCCATAGCCTGCATTCAACTCAACTGTAAACCTAATTGAATTTGTTGCGTCTGTAAACTGCCGTCCCATTCTGTCCTGGTGCACTTTTTTTATGTTGATCAATTGATTAAAATTGAAAATTGAGTTTGAAACTGCCTCTCATTGTGTTAAACCGCGTACCATCTTTTACCACTGTACAGTCAAAAAGTAAAGGTGCTCAATGCTCATATCTCTTTGTGTTGCACATCCCAATCATTACCCCCGTTTATTTAGTGTAATGTGAACAAATAAAATGGTTTTTGTTTTCAAAACTGACTAAATTTAACGGGTCAAATTCACTCATATTTGCGATTAACTGATACTTGTTCAGTTAAAAAAAAAAAAAATTAAAAAAAGCTTCAAAGATCAAAATGATTGAGGTGAAATGTATTTTCTCATGAATCTGATCATCTACATTTTTTTGGAAGGTAAATATAAATCCCTTTTAAGCTGTAAATTGGTTATTTTACCCAGGACTTTTCAAATTGAGTTGCTAGGGTGCCCGTGGACAATTTAAAATTAAAATGTAAAAGATTCATTTAAATTTTATAAAATGCATTTTAGGGCTGTCAGTGTTAACTTACAAGACCATTAATGTTAAATTAACCTATTAAGCATTTTTAATACATATTTATTAAGCACAATTACCACAACTATTGTATTTGATGCTATTTAATTCAGTCCTAACTTTAAAAATAAATTTAAAACAAATCTGCATATTGCATATTAAGTGAGATGGTAATGGTAAAAATGTGAGATTGGAGGAAAAATTTCTGCCTTTCCCACGAAACTTTACATTCGGTCTCAAAACTTTCACGTTCCCCAAAGAAACATTGCATTCGCTTTCAAAACTGCATTTGCTCAGAACACTTTTGCATTCAAGAAACTTTACGTCACTCGCAAAACTTTTGCATTCCCTCAAGAAACCTTGCATTCACTCATAAAACTTTTGCCCTGCCCTGAGAAACTTTTGAAAGAGAACACAACATTTGCATTCGGTCACATGGTTTCTTACTAAGTTCTCAGGGAACGGAGATCTTTTGGAATAGAATGCAACAGCAATGGAATAGAATTTTTATTTCCATCACTGTCCCTTTACAGGCTCTGTAGCATTTCGTTTTTGAAAAAAAAAAAACTTAAATAATGACACAATATTTTCAATAAATGCGTCTTATATAGTTGCCTTTTATATTTTAAGAGGGAGTTCCTTGTAAAGGAAACATGATATTCTGGGTTCCTTGGCATCATAAAGTTCGAGAATCCCTTGTTTTACTTTTTATTTTGTGTTTTTAGCAGTTTAACGGCTGAGGTGCAAGCCTCACCACGGTTCTCCACCATGTCCTCTGACTCGACGCACAACCTGTGTTTCCTCTGGAATGCTGTTCAATGGTTGATTGGAGATGTCGTCTGTTTTTTAGTTTGACTCTATTTAAACAAGCTGATTAGCAGGAATGTCATCCAAGTTCTCATTCCTCAGATTAGTTCAGTGGAGCGTTAGGCCAGGACTTACACTGCTCATGCTGGTACTGTAACATGGGGCTGGTCATAAGACTCCTTAACTTCTTTAAAGTCGCCCATAAAAAATTGACTGGGCTTTGATCATTCTGAGGGTGTACATGTTTAAGTGACTTTTAAGATAATTTTCCACAACCGTTCCTAGTGCTTCTATACTGAGGATGTGACAAATAAATTAATGAAATAACTGTTGAAAATGTTGCTGTTTTTCCAACATTTTTTTTCTGTTGAAGTTCATGCCTTTGATTGCATTGTCTTGAGTTTCAAAATGTTGAGTTGGATGCATTCTGAAACAAGATCATCAACTGTGAAGCCACAGACGAGTCTTGCTGTCACATATGTTAGTGCTGGGAGGATATATTTAAGCAAGGTGAGAGAAATAAGGCATGGCAAATTATCTTGCATTTGTCTTAACTTTCAAACTTTGACAAATTAAACATTTTTTAAGCATAAACAAGTTGATTATCAATGCAGCAGGAGAATCTGAACTTGAATCTGATATTGAAACTAGCATTTAATTGCTACTAACATTTATTTGATATTTTGTTATGTAATACAATATAATACATACAGCTTAAGCGACTTAAAATAATTTTTCTGGCCATTTTTGTTATATATGTGGCCAGATGCCGTAGATTAGTCTTACAAATAAAGTCATCTATTTCTGGCCAACTAGTCTGGCCAACGTCAGACATAAATACAGTGGCTGTGTTTATGAAATTGGCCCTGCTTTAACCCTGTAAATCCTACTGTATCATATTTAATACACAAATTTCTAAGGCCTCTAAATGATCAACATCATGAAAACTTCACTGAAAAGCCTGATGTGCACAATCTATGCATGCCTTCTGACATCTGATAGTTTATATGTAAGTAAAAGGCCTTTTTTTTTAAATATCATTCTAAAAACATCCCCGTCGGCTGTGATTCTTGTTTTTGTGTGTGTTTTTGCTGTGAAATCTTTACTGATTTAAATTTTAATAAAGTCAATGTAAGAATAACTTTAATATTAGTAATATTTCAAAATTAACACTTAAGAACTGAAACAACTTCGATTTGCACGATTATCCATATATATATATATTTATTTAGAAAAATAATGATAAAACATAAGTATCAAATATGATGCACAGGCTTTTGAGGAACATTTATTTGTTCATCTCTCAATCATCATTGTATTTCATTGCATTATACATTTCGCTCCCCACAATAAAATCTACAGAGATTTGATCATAAAACTAAGCATTTAAATGTCATCTTACTAAGACATTATTATTGGGAGATATAGAGTGACAACTGCTACTTACAAGCATTTTAAGTAGCCTGTTTTACTGTTATAAAGATCTCATCGATTCACATTACAAACCATCAGAATATCATCTTACCTTTTGGCCATATAAATAACAACATCTGCACCAAAATTCATATTTTTTTTATCAGTTTGGGTCTCTGAATAACACTGAGGTGTTTTTTTCCTCCTTGAATATGAGCTCCATATTCTCATATAGGCCTAGCATACTATACGAGTCAGAAGCCATGTATGACACTGAAAAAAAAAACATGCAAACTTGTATTTTTTTTTTTTTCTAAAGGTTCAATAAACCGTTCCATGAAAATAAATAAATAAATAAATACAAATAAAAAAAATTATCTGATTATTATTTCATGTCAGCGTTTCCAAGGTTAAATATGTGAAAGTGGAACCATAGCGACATCTAGTGGTTAAAATGTAGGACTACATCTCTCAGATCATCCTACACGTCAGTAAACAGAGCACACAGTGGAACACATATTGATGACTTGTTTCAAGACCCATGGTGGATTTTTTTTTAATTAAATAAAAAAAAAAAAAACTGATAAAGTTGGTGATTTTGAGCTAGTAGGTGTACAATATGTACAATTTGGGGATCCCCTAGAACACTTGACGCTGTTGTTTGGTTTTGAAACCATAAGTAAGAACGGGGCCATGTGCACACAGTACATCTTACTGCACAGAGCAATCTGCCTTTATGTAAAACTGAACACAATATATTCATCCTAAAACCAAACATTCATATCTGTATCTAAATCATTATGCTTTCTTACACAAATGATGGCACTGTGACTGGCTGCTGAAAAACACACCACAATAGACAGCACGAACTAAATACATCTCTACAGACGAGGTGTGCGTCCTACACATTATTGTGGCCCTTATTTTTGAAGGATGTGGTTGCTACTTGCAGCTTCCTGTCGTGCTCTGAGGTGCGCATGAGGAGTCACGTGACAATCAAAAGCATCTTTGCTTTACAGAGATTCAGACTGTTGTCTTTTGTGTTGTTTTTAGTTTGGGCGGGGGTTTTAATTGTGGAATGAGACATCGAGGGCTGCTGATTAACTGAAGGGACTGGGATTTCTTAAGGTGTTGGGGTGAATTTAAAGGGAGGGAGCCATGGCCTCCCTCCTGATGCGTATCTTTCGGTTGGGCGTGGAGAAAAAGAGAATTCGGCACTATGAAAACTTGAAGAGGGATGTGGATCCACACCAGACGTGGGAGACTCTGGGAGAACTTGGAGATGGAGCATTTGGGAAGGTGTATAAGGTAAAGGATTCAAATCATGATGAGGTTCAGTTCTCTGTTAAATGCAAAATAACAGAACTATCTACAGATAGCCAGAAGAATTTAAGAATAAATATAGAAATATCACATGAGAAAGAGCGCTGTTGTTTACAGTATATTTTGTGAATGACAGCCGATTCACAGACATTCGGAACAACATCACACGTGCAAATGTGATTTCTTGATACAGCAGTTCAATAAAAAAAAATAGTTCATATTGAGTAACTCACATTTTTAGAAACAATGTTGCCAGTTCCCTTCCGAGGGAACTCGAACTGCATCCTCTAGCTGTCGCTATGGGGAACGCCTTTGGCATGACCTGTGTTTGGGGCCGTTTGGACGAGCGTTACCTCTCTGATCATAGCCCTCCAGCTCAAGTGTGTCTTCCATTCCTTTCCAATCTCCATGTGGAGATTGAGAAGGCTTGGAAAAATCTGTTTTCTTCGCACATCCACAGATTCCAGCATTCTTACTATGCTAATATTGAGGGGATGCACGAACACGGATATGAGAGGATGCCTCCTATTGAAGAGACTCTATCCTGCTATATCTCATTAGGAGAAACATCTTCTCTTAAAGGGATAGTTCACCCAAAAATGAAAATTCTGTCATTAATTACTCACCCTCATGTCGTTTCAAACCCGTAAGACCTTCGTTCATCTTTGGAACACAAAT
>NW_015536497.1:774188-774911 GCF_001515605.1 Sinocyclocheilus anshuiensis | reverse complement strand
CAACCGTAATTTTACGAAGCTACGAGAATGTGCGCAAAAGCAAAAAAAAAAAAAAAAACTTTATTCAACAATTTGTCTCCTCCGCATCACCCTGTAGCGCCATTTTAGAGAGTATCAGCTGGACGTAAACAACATATGCTGTTCTGTGTTAGCTGCGTCACGCCAGATCTGTTTCCTACATTGTTGTGATTGGATCTGAACGGAAACAGCATATCCGTGTGACGCAGCTGACACAGACCCATGCTGCTCTCAAGGTGAGCGCCTGAGTTCCCCTCTTATTTCTGAGAGTCGAGTCCTCCATTCCCTGGAGCTCTGTGAGTTCTTATGGTTGAGTTAGCTGTACTCCCTTCCAGAGCCGATCCTCCCTATACGCAAAATACACAAGCTGCGTAGGGCCCCCCAAACACCAGGGGGCACCCCTTGCTCTCAAAGACGATTTAATTTTAGTTTCGTTTTTGAATTTGGCCAGCGGTTATGAAAACATGAATGATCATTTCGGTTAATGCGGTGCCCTGTCGCCCTTTCTACATAAACCCCCCCACCCCCCGACACAGTTTTGCGTAGGGCCCCCAGAAGTCTAAGATCGGCACTGCTCCCTTCACTCTAGAGGGTCACTTATGAGCACGCTACTCCCAGGGTGAGCGTCTGAGTTCCCCTCTCATTTCTGAGGGTCAAGTCCTCCACTCCCGGGGGATCCTTGCCTCCCTGTTAGGCTGCTTTTAT
>NW_015536497.1:754757-774104 GCF_001515605.1 Sinocyclocheilus anshuiensis | reverse complement strand
GTTCAGCAGTGCTCCCCTCACTCTAGAGCAGGGGTGTCAAACTCATTTTAGGGTGAGGGCTGGATGAGAAGAAATGTCACCATTTGCTGGCCGAATCAACTTTTTTTTTTTTTAATCACAGTGCACCAAATTACAAATTAATTTGCAAAAAAAAATAAAAAATAGAAAGACACTATTCTGTAAAACTGCATTTAATAAGACCTCAGAAACGGTTCATTAACACTCTTATTCCTTTTTGAAAAAATATAATGTTGTCTAAGTCGGTGGTTCCCAACCCTGGTCCTGGAGGCACCCCAACACTGCACATTTTGCATGTCTCCTTAATCAAACACACCTGATTCAGGTCATCAGCTCATTAGTAGAGACTCCAAGACCTGAAATTGGTGTGCCAGAGAAAGGAGACATGCAAAATGTCCAGTGTTGGGGTGCCTCCAGGACCAGGGTTGGGAACCACTGGTCTAAGTAATGGCAATCAAAAACTTTGAATATGAATATAATTTGTCAGATAGTTTTTAGTAATGAGAAAATAAGAAAAAAAAAAAAAACTGCTATATTTGTGTACAGACAGTTACATTAAATATAAACAATAATTTACAAACTAGAAAAACACTTCACAATTAAAAAAAATGCCTTTAACATATTTAACAACTCAATAGTATTTCTTATGTAGGCTAAGGAAAAAAAAAATAAACAAAATAATTTCTTTATGGTTAATTAATGCAAATAAAAAAAATAATTCGCTTTGGGTATGAACATTAAATATACACTAGAAATGAGAACTTTCCTTTCACAAAGAAATATCTAGATTGCATTTGTAATGCGTTAAGTTTGACATCATAAAGCACATACGCATTATGATTTTAATTCCTGCTTCCTGACACCTCTTTTGCGCACTTAATTAGAAGCAGCTGCAACTTAAACTGTCATCTGTTATAGGCACTACTGAACAGATATTTAGAAGTTGATTTTAAAATGCTTTAAAAAAGTTAAAAGTTTAAAAGTTTTTAAAATTAAAATAAAGCTATGCAAACACTATAAGTGTGTCGCATATGGTAATGAAAAGTTCTACACACACTTGTGGTCTTCATTCTCACTTGAACACTTGGGCCAAATACAGGACATACGTCATATAAGTAGTCAAGTGGTCAAGTGCAAAGACCGCAAGTGTGGGTGTTTGGACAAGGGGGTAGACGGAGGAGCCGGATTTAAACGCAAGCGCGTTGGTTAAGGTAGGAAGACGCTGCATTTTTGCAACCCCTCAAAAACAGGACAAATAATTACAGAGAGGAGAAATCGCATCAGCACATCCAAGCTGAGGCATCTGATATTTCTGAATGCCAACCTGCACTAAAGACTAAAGTGTTATTATTAAAGTTTTATTAAAATCTGTATTTATTTTGTAACGAAAAAAAAAATGCATAAAAATAAGGATTTTATGAAAACACTGAATAAAAAATTGCTTACCAACACACAAACCATTCACAATTGCTAAATTTGGCTAAAATAGAAGGCTCAGAGTGATACTAAATAAAGAGCCATTTGGGAGCCGTAAGAGCCGGCTCTTCTAAGGGAGCCGAGCCAAAAGAGCCGAATCTTTGAAAAGAGCCGAACTTCCCATCACTAGTGTGTTGCACTGCAGTTCGATTAGTTCCATTTGGAGTTCCTCCGGTACATCTGTTGCACTCGCAGTAAACGGTGAACGGAAGAGAGAGAATTCCTTCTTTTTTGACAAATTCTTCCTCTGAAAAAGGCTTTGATGCCGGGTGACCGTGATTTGACCAAGTACAACATGTTCCTGGATCAACATCCGTGTTGATCCTGGAAAAACATTCCAATTAACCAATCAGAATTGAGGGATGGGAAAGCTGTGTCGTCCACAGATCTAGTTTCATCTCAAATGCGCCAATGCAGTCGTAATATTCAGTTACGACTTTGTTGCCGCCTTGCATCTTAGTATTGAGCACATTTAAGTGCTCGGTTACGTCCACCATAAAAGCAAGATTACGAACTCACTCGGGGTCATCCAGCTCAGTCACCAGTTTTCCTTTGTCTTTCATGAACTGACTGATTTCTGAGCGTAGTTCAAAGAAACGTTTGAGCACGTTGATCCAGGAACATGTCTTACTTGGCAAAATCACGGCGACCTTGATGCTGCTGCGATTTCATTGGAAATCAAATATTCAAATTGCCGATGGTTGAGCCCCTTTGCTCTGATGAAATTAACAGTTTTTATTACCACATTCATAATATTGTCCATCTTTAGGGTTTTGCTACACAATGCTTCCTGGTGTAAAATACAATGACAATTCCAGATTCCAGATTCTGGGTTGGGTTCTCTTTTTGAATTTTCTCTTTTAATTTTGTCACAACGCCTGCCCTTTTCCCGACCATGGATGGAGCGCCATCATTGCCACACTAACAGCGTGACTCCACTGAGGCTGGAGTAAATGTCGTTGGAAGTAGTCGTGTCTATATTTCTCTGCGTGTATTTCATAGTGCCGTTTAATGTTGTACTCTTTTTGCACAGCCACGGCTTGTGAGCAGATTAAACATACCGGCCTGCCGTTGACCTCACAGAAGAAATACTTCTCTTTCCATTTCTCCTGAAACATCCGCCCTTCCAGATCAATTTTTCTTTTTTTGGAAATTTTTAAAATCGCGAGTGCTTGCCACACAGCTTCAATTAGCCGAAGTGTTCGAAATTTGAATTAGGCACCGCTTTAGAATGCGCATGCGTGTTCGATCTTCCGGCAGAAGCGCAATAGAAGCGCAATTAAATGATCAATGATAAAATTTAAAAAAAGTAATAAAACCAAACACAATATTGCAGCGAATATCCAGACAAAGAATTTATTTAGTAATATAATGATAATAAAAAGATTTAATCTTTTATATTATTGTTCAAATCATCCCACAGGCCGTATTGAACGTCTCAGTGGGCCGTATTTGGCCCGTGGGCCGTATGTTTGAAACCCCTGCTCTAGAGGGTTGTTTATGAGCACGCAACTCGCAGGGTGAGAGTCTAGTCCTCCGCTCCCTGGAGCTCCACGAGTAAGGCTAGGCCTTTTCATGGCCTCTTAATGGCACTAAGTGCTTCCTGAAATCCATGTCTATGGTAAGTGTGCACGCTATGCATCCTGTGCATTTTCTAAAATAATTTTTGGTAAGGTTCCTTACCCTTTCTCCCTTAATAGGTAAAGTTGGTACTTAGTGCTCGCCTTGGTTCTTGGCATGAACTCCCCTCAGCATGGCAGTGTGGGTATTTCGTTCCCCATAGCGACCCCTAGAGGACGCAGTTCGAGTTCCCTCGGAATGGAACGCCTCAGGTTATGCATGAAACCATGGTTCCCTGAGAAGGGAACGAGACACCGTATCCGCTTTTCTTGCCATGCTTTGGATGCAAGCTTCAGACGAAGAATCAGATTTAGTGTTCTATCGGTGCCCTTTTATACAGTGGTCGCTACGGTAGTGACATCACAGGCTGTCGCCGGGCAATGTTATTATCATGTTTAGATGTTTGCTTAAGAAACCGGTCACACCGAAGGCATTCCCCATAGCGCCCGCTAGAGGACGAAGTGTCTCGTTCCCTTCTCAGGGAACCATGGTTACATGCGTAACCTGAGACGTTATTTCATTTTTGCTCCGCCAGCAGTTCTAAATGAAGTCAAAGAAGAATTCCATCTGCCTTGTGTTCCTTAATGAATCTGTTTGTTTGAATGGGTTCAGTGAATGATTCAATGATTCACTCATACAGACGTCACTTGACGCCACATTTTGGCGTAATGATGTAACCAAGGGCCACTAAAAATACACTTAATTAATTTACCTAAAATATTATCTGAAAACAAATCATATTATATTATGCAATATTGCTTCTCAAGTACATCTTGTTTTAATAACATTTCGATTTTTTATTTTTTTTGAAAAACAAGACAAATAGCCTGCAAATCTGAATGTTTTCCCAGCTAGCTTTTTTTTTTTTTTGGTTCCCAGAAAGTTCTGGAAAGACTTTGGTTACAAAAAGAACCGTCAGAGGACGTTCCTAAAATGTTATTATTTGGTTCTCAAAAGTAACCTTAAGGGAACAGTAGTTCCGTGTTTGAGAATGGCGACATAATTTGTGGTTTAGGCTATTGTTATGATGTCACTACATTACATAATGAACAAATGCATATTGTATACACAATGTATAAACAAATGAAGCAGTTTGTAGATAATTCATTTTCATGCAGTGTATTTCACAGAAATATTTAGATCTAGAAAACAGTTTATTCACAATTAATTTCTCAATTCAACTTTATTTTAATTTATTTTAAATAAATAAAGAAGTAGAAATATAACCATTCGCTTGTAAAATTGACAAGACAACTTAGCCTATATGAAAAACATATTCATGCACATATTTTTATTTATAGGTTTCTAAGGTGACAGAAAACGGGGGTTTAGGGCTACATTGTGGTTAGGCAGCTTCCTGTTAAACCAAAATGCGAAAGATCAAAGATGGCTTCCTGTTAGCCATTTCAAGCCCATAAAAATCAACCTTTCTTTCTGCATCCATTTCTGAAAATGATTCGCACCTTGCAACTTTACAACTTTCAGCATCTTTGCAGTGTGCATGTCTTTGTGTCATGGCCTGCAGCTGTACAGCTGTTAAGTTCTACTTCCCAGCTTTTATATCTACGGATTACTCCCTTGCACTTTTATTAGAAATGACAAAGGCAAGTGTTACAGTATATACTGTTGATCTCAGGCACACAATCAGACTACGGGGGACCTGGCAGCTGTTAAAGTGATTGAAGTGTGCGGTGAAGAGCAGCTGGATGACTTCATCACTGAGATCGACATCCTAGCATCCTGTCGCCATGCAAACATCATCTCGTTGCTGGACGCAATCTTCTTTGAGGGCTGGCTGTGGGTAAGGAACATCTGTTTATAGGTGTTTTTTCTTTCTTTCTTTCCAAACTACTTTTATGTGCCAAGAGTCAATGTTTATTAAAAAATTAGAAGAAGGACAATTTTTCCATTTTGTTATAAATATTGAATAAAACACTTTTGGAAGCGCTTTGTACACATTTCTGCTACTTTTTTACATGGCCTTTGTATAGATTTTATTGTTTTACCCTTGTCCTGCTATTAAACAAAATGTATCTTTTGAGATGTGATTCATATATTTTATACATTCATAATTTGTATATGTTCATATTTTTAAATATATTATATATGTTCATATACCTTAAATATTTAAGAATAATTTTGTCATGAATAACATAAAAAAATAGAATGGGAAAGTGTGTTTTAAAAGAGTTTAAGAGGGTTTTTACTTTCCTTAGAGTCTCTGTATGCTTTGTCTTTTTAGATCCTGATCGAGTACTGTCCTGGAGGAGCTCTGGATGATATCATGTTGGGTGGGTGTGGAACAGACTTGACACTTCACTAATCATTTATGGTAGTATCTGTGTGGCATTATCCTACTTTATCCATACTGTGTGTGTTTCAGAACTGGAGCGTGGCCTTACAGAGCAGCAGGTCAGTGAGGTGTGCTGTCAAACTCTACAGGCTCTGTCTTACCTGCACCAGCAACACATTATACACAGAGACCTGAAGGCGGGCAACATTCTGCTCACAATGGATGGACGGGTCAAACTAGGTACAGATATACTGTTCTCTCACATTTTTAGGCCTAAATACACTCTAAATACAGTCTGTGCTGTATTTATTTATATTATTTTTCATATAGCTGACTTTGGTGTGTCTGCATAAAATGACAATACCCTCCAAAAACGATCAGCTTTCATTGGAACTCCATACTGGTGAGACCCCTTACGTTTGGTCAAATGCTCTTTCTGTCACCTTTATATCAACATGAGACTGAGTAAAAGATAGAATGATAATTTTGAGTAAACTCTCCCTTTATAGCAAAGTCTAACCTATTGGACGTCATAAAAAGAAGCACAATTAAATTACGTTAATGGTGATTCCTTTACTGAAAACAACCCTCCTGCCAAAGAACATTAGAACAAAATATGTTGTCTTTAAAGGATGGCGCCTGAGGTGATTATGTGTGAAACATCTAAGGACAATCCCTACACGACTAAAGCTGACATCTGGTCATTGGGCATTACTTTAATTGAGGCTGCTGAGATGGAGCCTCCTCATCATTCTCTCAACCCCATGAGGGTCTTGCTGAAGATCACCAAATCTCCACCACCCACACTCTCCAATCCTCGCCAATGGTGGGTCACCACTTCTTCATCCCCTCTCTAGTACTGCTGAGGTTTAGGCTTAATCTTTATCCTAATTTTTGCCGCCAGGTCATCACATTTCCAAGATTTTCTACGGAGGACCTTGCAGAAGAACCCTGAGTCTCGTTGGGGAGCCCAGCAGCTCATGGCCCACCCTTTCTCTTATGCGGGACGAGACGGACGAGCCCTTAAAGAACTCATCGCTGAGGCCAAAGCAGAGGTTACTGAAGTCATAGAGGCTGAGGTAAATACATAGGTCAATGACATGGTGTTCAAATATAATTTCTATTTCAGACAAATGCTCTTCTTTTGAACTTTCTATTCATCCAAGAATCCCAGTAAATGTATCATGGTTTCCACAAAAATATTAAGCAGCACAACTGTTTTCAACATTGATAATAATAAGAAATGTTTCTTGAGCGGCAAATCAGCATATTAGAATGATTTCTGAAGGATCATGTGACACTGAAGCCTGGAGTAATGATGCTGAAAATCCAGCTTTGCATCACAGGAATAAATTGCATTTTAAAATTATGGATACTATTATTTGTCTTTGACTCACCTTTTGTTGTGCACATCAAACAAACATAATCCAAGTGTGTAGCTTAATACATCTTTTTCTGTATCTTTTCATCTGCAGTCTTTGTTAGATTTCCAATGTTCTGCAAAGGAGATGATCGCCGCAGAGTCAGAGCAAATAGTGCCACAACCAGGACAAGCAGTTGAAGAACAAGGACCAACAGAACCTGAGACCCCTCAGAAGACCTCTGTTCCAGATGCTGTTCCTCAATCTCCCACCAACTTAGAGCCAATAACTGAGGTTAAAGTAACCCGCAGGGCTTCTCAGGCCATAGACAAAGCCCAGAAGAGGTCAAGACGCCTCTCAGTTCCAGGAAATCTCCTCTCGTTTTTGACTGGCGGCTCCCGCCGCAAATCTGGATTCTGGGGTGACAGTCCGCTTGTTCAAGGAAATAAGGACTCAGAAGTTTTAAGTGCAGCTGTGGGAACTTGCCCTTCAGATGGCAAAAAAAGTGAAAGCACTGACAAACTGAAGGAGCAAACATATGACTTAGTTGATGCTCCAAGTAATGAGGCTGCTGACACCAAAGACAAGGAAGCTAAAGTAGAAACTGACAAGGAGGAAGCTCAGAACTCAAACCACTCAAGCACACCAGCACAAACACAGTTACCGACAGATTCTTCTCAAAAGGAAACACTAGATCTTACCAAGGAGGACACTGACGCTGATGAGGAAAATATGATGATTCAGTCTGATGATTCAGGAAACAATGACCAAACATTTTGGAAATCCCTCCAAAAACCTGCTGTTATTGACAAAGACAGAGCACACCCACTGAACACACCGGTTATAGCTTTGTGTTTGGAAACACCAGCAGCTAAAAAAACTGAAAGGAATGAGGGAAATTATAAATATGAGTACCTTGATTTGGCCTGTCCTTTGAAAACTTGCAATTCTCCTCCTGCTGTATATATAAACAAAACCTTAACTACAGAGATGCCTTCTAATAATGTTCCTGATGAAGTTCTTGACCTCAAAAAAACACAACAGACAACTGAACCATCAGAAAATGATGCTGTTGACGGAAGACCTGAGGCAGAAGTAGAAGAACCAGAAAAACTGGAGACAGATGGAGGAACGGGGGATGCATCAAAAGAGGAAAGCAGTGAAAATGGCAAGGATGTTGATGTAGGGACAGAAGAACATATAACCAGCAATGAAGATCAGATCATATTCTTCATGATGGAGGAACGGGGGATGCATCAAAAGAGGAAAGCAGTGAAAATGGCAAGGATGTTGATGTAGGGACAGAAGAACATATAACCAGCAATGAAGATCAGATTTCCATGAAAGTAGAGTGTGAAGCAGTCAACAAAGAGCATATTACTGCTGAGATAGCCTGTGAAGATGTCAACTCAAGAAATGAAAAGTCTGAAGTAACGGAAAGCTGTGAAAAAGACCAAGATCTTTGTACAGAAACAGAGGAAGAGGATCATTCATCCAACAAGGAAGATGTTACCATGGAGGTTGATCATGAAGATTTTGACTCAAGAAATGAAAACAGTCACAACACAAGAAAATCTGATGAGGAGATGGAAATACCAACCCAAGATGAGACGACCTTTGATTCAGAAATGCCAGAGATGCCATGTCAAAATAAAGAAGACACCAGTTCTGAAGTAGAAAAGATCACCATTGGTAATGAAGGAGATGCTGCTGGTGATCAAGACGGAGCAAGTCCAACAGAAATCAGTTCTAAAAAGAAAGAAGAGGAACCTGAACAAGAGCTTCAAACAAATATTAATCATGTACAGAATGTTACAGAAGAGCAATCAAAACGGCTTGGTGAAGATACAACAGATGTTCCTGGAGCAAAGTTGAAAAAGCAAGTGATGTTTGCAGTTCAAGAGGACAAAAATGAGCAAGAAAGGCCACTTGCTAATGGCTCGAAAAATTTAGACTTAATACCACCTCATGAATCTAATGGATCCACACCAAAGGAATCTAATGAAGACATAATTGCACCTCTTTCCCCTACCGAGGCTCCACTGTCTCCTGGGTTTGAAGGGGTAAGTCTGAAACAAATGACTAGCTATAAACAACCAGACAGATTCAACATGTACAAACTGTTCTCTTTTTGTATTAATTCAGGAATTGCACCCAAGCAGGCGAACCGTAAAAAGGACACGTAAATTTATGGTGGATGGCCGTGAGGTCAGTGTCACCACTTCCAAAGTGGTTAACGAGGGGGACAAGAAGGAGCAACAAATGCGCTACAACAGGTAATCCTTATGCTTTATAGTGGACATGAAAAAATGGAAGTGTCACATTCTTATCTTCTTGGGTGATTGCAGACGGCAGGAACTGCATGCATTGAAACTCTTGCAGAGAGAAGAGCAGAGAGAACATGCCCAGCTGGAGCAGAAACTACAGCAGCAGCGAGAGCAGATGTTCCGCCACATAGAACAAGAGATGACTGTAAGCCACAAGCACCAAAGCCCTTTACCCTCAGTTTACAACTTAAGTCGTGCTATTAAACAGAAATGTTTCCATTCGGGTTCTTGTCTGAGAGCAAGACCCCACTTTCGTCGACATGCTCTTTGTTTATGGGTAAAAATTAGTTACATTAATTTTCTTTATATTAAAAAAGTACAAAAAAACTTTACTAATATTACTTTGACATGCAAGGACTTAATTTTACTCATTTAAACACTGTACTTTTTTCTAATGCACATTTCAAAAGGAATATTTATAAATTTTTCATACTGTACATTAATGTACAATGCCTAAAATCACTTGTAATGTTTGTTTTATTGTGTTTTATTTTTCATTTCTAATTTTTTTAAATTAAAAAATAGTTGTATTATTTATTTATTAAATTTATGATTATTTTTTATTTAATTTTGTCAGCGTAACACAAATGGAAAAATGTAAAAAAAATTAGAAAAGGATTTTTGCCTTTTAATTGTTCACCAGGCAAACAATATGTGTTGTTATTGTAAACTAAAACAAAAAAATTTAAAATTACAAATGGTGCCTTGTCAATTAAGTTGAAATTGAAATACTAAAATGTCTAAAAGTAAAACTAAAATAAATTTGTTTTGAATGCATTTTTTGATTCTTGTATTGAAATATAAAATAATAATAATAAAAATGACAAAAGCACATAAAATTACTAAAACAAACTAAAATGAAAACTGAAAATATAAAATTAAATCAAATTCACTATAAATTCAAAATAACACTATAATAGTATACAAATAATAATACTAAATTGTAAGTATCATCACTTAGAAAAGTATTAGCACAGCCTTCTCAATATAGAATAAGTATATACTATATATATACCGTAAGTATGAGCACTAGAAATAAAGATGCTTGCCAAATAATAACCTGGGTCTCAGCTGAATGTTTGTCCTGTTGCAGAGCAAGAAGCAATACTATGACGGTGAACTTGAGAGACTTGAGAAACAGTACCAGCAGCAAAGCAACCAGATGGAGGCTGAGCACACATCCCGGCTCAGGGAGGACGCACGCAGACTCAAGGCTCAGCAGGAGAAAGAGCTGAGCTGCAAGAGCAGCGCACTGAAAGCAGATCCTAAAGAGGTAAGGACTGGTGCATTTACCCACACTTACACAGCATTAGGCTCAAATGCATGAAAACAGTTGTGTGTCTATTTCTGCTTTAGGAGCAGCGGTTCCTGCAGAAGCAGCAGCAGGAGCTGAATGAAGCTCTGCAGATGCGCGTTCAGGAGCATAAGAGGAAGGTGGCGTCCATGGAGTGGGAGATTACAGTCAAATCTCAGCAGCTCAAGCGAGGTAAATATGCTACTGCTAATACACTTATTTATTATGTAATTTGTACAAAAATCACAATTTATGGCTGTAGTTGGTCATTTTTTTAAATACACTCTTAAAAATAAAGGTTACAAAAGCTGGGTTTTCACGACAACACCAAACAACAACAATTTTTGGTTCCACAAAGAACCTTTTTGTGAACAGTTCTTAAAAAGAACCTTTTTGTTTTCTTAGTGTAAAGAACATTTTAATAATCTGAAGAAACTTTTCCACCATGAACCAGGAGTGCCACTTAAAAAAAAATACAAAAATAAAATAAAATAAAGGAATTAATTATTTACTTACAAATATATGAATATTGTATAACTTACAAATATATGAACTTATATGTATGACAAATCCATGTCTAAAAATATACTGGAATTTAACAATAACTAATCAATTGAGAGATAACTTTTAAATAAAAATGTTTAAATAGCATTTATTTGTCATTTTGAAAAGTGATAAAATGAAGGAATCATTAACCAAATTTGTAATTACAAAATAAAAATGTAAATAACTTTTCAAATGAACAAATGAATGGATTTGTTTAAAACCATTTATTTATACATGTCTGAAAATATAGTTAAATCTAAAAACAAATAATAAGCAATTTTCACAAAGAGCTGGTCAGACTGACGAAAGATGGCTCTGGCTGATCGGTCGATACAAATCCTTAAAGCCCTGACAGAGCAAACGGCGCTCTGGGCCTCGGTGTCACGCGAGGTCGATGGCTCCACAGACAAAGCGGGCAAAGAAATGACCAGCGCCTTAAAGGCGGTAGAGATAGCTTTAGGCACGTAGGCGGGTTTGGGTCAGAGAGTAACACTGCAGTTCCCAGGCCCAAAGCAAATACAATCGTCATCCACCGAGAGCGTGTGCAAATCTCCCATGCGCTTAGTCGAGGCGAGGGCAAGAAGCAGAGCAGTTTTGAGGGAGAGCTTCCTCATAGCAACATATTCCAAGGGCTCAAACGGAGGTAGAGGGAGAGCTTTTAGAACCAGCGTTAGGTCCCACGGCGGCACTGAAGGCAGGCGTGGAGGATGTGGTCTCTCCCCTTAGAAATCTGACCACCAGCGTGTGCTTCCCGATCGATTGCCCGTTAACCGGGGAACGAAACGAAGCAAAGGCGGCCACATTAACCTTTAATGCTGATGGTAGGCTCCCGTTATCTAGTCTGTGCTGAAAAAACATCCGACACGGGGCAGCTTGCTAGGTCGATATCTTTATCACATCACCATTACGTGAACACTCCCCATTTTTAAGTGTGTACAGACGTCATAGCGTCTCCCATCCCATCAGTGGGGAATGAGACAGCGAAAAGAACATCGGCAATGTGTGTTCTCACTCATCGCAAACAGATCCACTTCCGCTCTCCCGAAGCGGTCCCACATCATTCGAACCGAACTGGGATGCATTCTCCACTCCCCGTGAGAAATTCCGTTCCTGACGCTCCGCAGTTTAGGAGACCGGGGATAAGCGTCACCCTGAATGGATAGTAGACGACGATCTGCCCATAATAGGAGGTTTGCAGCCTGCTCGAAAAGGGCTCTGGAGCGCACGCTTCCTTGGCCATTTATGTGCGAAACCACAGACATGCTGTCGGTGTAAATCAGCACATGTCGCTGTTCCAGCTACAGCAGAAAAGCCACTTGGGCTAAGGACACCGCCTTCAGATCCAAGCGGTTTAATGTGCAGAAGACCCAGGTGGCAAACGGATTTATAAGGCCGACGCAATAAATCCCAGAAGCCTCTGAAATTCCCTCAAGGGAACAGACCGGCCCAGCCTGAAGCGGCGCAGAGCTGATGATATGGTCGCTATGTGCTCTTGAGAGGTGGGCTCGCATCCCCAGAGTTGAAATAACGTTACACACCCAGCTATGTTATAGACTGACTGGGGGTCAACATGCTCTTTTGCATATTCACGTGCAGCATAGGGACTCCAGTCCAGACCGATGGCGAAGCAGCGCGTCTGTATGACTGATAAGCACATCTTGTGAATGGGCTAAAATCAGCCAATCGTCCAGATAGTAGAATGTGCATACCGCTTGCTCTAAGAGGGGAAAGCGCCGCATCCTTGCACGTCGAGTGCTAAAGCCAGCTTGAATGGGAGCACTGAGCACTGCTATGCTGTGCCCTCGAAAGCAAACCTCAGAAAGCGTCCGTGGCGCGGTGATATCTGAATATGGAATTATGCATCTTTCAGATCTATGGATGCAAACCAGTCCCCGGAACGGATTGTGCCAGGTTCTGCTGCAGTGCTGTTTTGATGGGTCTCAGGTACATGATCGGATGGAGTCCCCCATCTCTCTTGGGTTCCACAAAGTAGCGGCTGTAAAACCCGCTTTCCAGCTCTCTTGGAGGGACTCGTTTATCGCTCCTTATCCCTCCTCTGCTCAGTTGAGGTCACTCAGGGCGAAGGTTCTTGTCAGCGAAAAGGACTGGGGGAGGGGTGGGCCCACCAGCGGCTCGCTGGCGGTGGTGGGCCCCGTCCCCATAAGGCCACGAGCGTTGCTCCTCCAAGTCCTCAAACACGTGCCGGAAAGTCAGCACAGAGCATGCAGTCAGACTCAGAGAACGTAGCCTCAGTGTGGGCCAGACCCAGGCAGGCGATGCAGTGCTCGTGTGGGTCCAACGTGATGGCCCGCACAAATTCGACAGAAGGTGCCATCGGATGCGGTGAAGAAGCTGTAGTATCCTCTGGTGCGTATTCGACAATAGCAGCATGAAGAAGATTCTGACTCAATTGCTGCTCTCGCCGCATTTATACTGCCCGCCAAGCCTGTCAGTATTTGCATGCGATTTGCATAGATGAGTGTCAGTTGGCCAGTTTATTGAACTGGCATTATCCTATAAAACTTCAGGAAATTGGAGAAGGGGAGGAGTTCCCACAGCTATTTTCTTAGAGTGAGTGAACGCTCGATAAGGAACTAATTTGAATATAATATCCAAAACACAAAAGGGATACACAAGTGTAAGAAATGAAATGTTGTACACACAATTTATAACTTAAAAGGGTGTATAAAATTAATAAAAATAGTGTATAAAACTACATATAGGCTATAAAACAGGCACACAGAGTGGCTTAACACTGAGAAAACTACACTTATGTACCGTACAGAACAAAAACCGGCAAACACAATAAAAAGATTAAAAAATATATTATTATTATTTATTTTTTTTACCTTATTATTAATTCTTTGGTATAGCAAACAATATGACCTCCTTACCTGCAGTCCTAGCCCAGAATTCAAAAGACTTTAGGTGCATTTGACTTGAAGCGGCATCAAAGTACCCCGAAAACTATTCAAAAGCATGTCTACGTAATTTACGTAATGATTACTAATGATCACAGAGCTGACTGGCCATACAATGCTTTATTTATCAATTAAATAGATAAAATACTAAAATGACATGGTACATAAAACATTACATGCAATTCACAATTGCCATAAAAAATTACAAGGAGGCATGAAATTACATTTTTCTGTGCAGTTGCTATTGTTAACAAGTGTCCAAATATGATTTTAAATATGACTTCATAACCTCCAGTCCTAGTCTTAGAATTCAGAAATAATACTATGTTTGCATTAACTCTTCTACTAATTAACCATTTTTAAACATTTAGGATGAACAAATTAAAAACACTTCCCCCCACACACCCAAACCAACCCACGCCCTGACAGCCCTTTTTCCCCTTTTTCCTGTATATCTGCTGTAGTCATGCTCTGAACAAGAACTACTTTTTCTGGGGCGTCCAGCTGTCAAACGCCGCCTAGAACCAGTCTTAAGCCTTCTATACACCGCACGACTTTTGGCTGTCCCAGATGAAAGATTGGCATCGTGAAACAATTGTGGTGATTTCTGTGATCGTGGCTCCTAAACGGTGATCCTATGTCGTACAGTGAGAGAGGTTCAAAGACGGCCGTTGTCACGGTCTTGCGACCAAAGATAGCCTACTATCATTTTCTGACAGTGTCAGAAATTCAGCATGATCATTGCACAGTGTGTTTGCTGCAACGACCCACGTCTACTGACCAGCCAATAAAAATGCGACATGAAATCAACGCGTCACGGCGCTAAAACATAAAGCTGCTTGCCTCAAGCTCTTATCCCTTCCTCTTTCGCCGTTTCACTTTTTTTCAACACACATAAAAACTACAACTGCCAAAGTGTGATTCATCATGCTCTTTTTGTTTACCACTAGCGCATGCTGATGACGTTTTATTCTTCTATAGTAACGTGAGTCGTAGCCTACAAGTCAATAGGTGTCATCATCGTACAGTCTGCATACATGTCGTACTCAAGTTTATCAGATCCATGTCGCACAGTGTGATTTGCAATGATCTTATAGGATTGTTAGAATTGTGAAGTGTGTAGAAGGCTTTAGCTGTTCTTCGGGCCACTGCTGTTGGCTGACAGCCAATAATAGGACCTGGTCGTTTAGCAGCTTGTCTTAAAGCTGCTGCATGTTTTGTCATCCCTTTACCAAAGCAGTACAATGGAGAGATCATTTGGGTTGGGTTGTGCTGCATCTTTTCAAGCTGCTTGGCCATTGTAGTCATGGCATCACTGTAGTTTAAGTTAGTTGTCACAGAAAACTCAAAATTCCAAACAAAAAAATCTAAACTTTGAAAAAAAGTAGTTTGATTTGAAGGTTTGATATTGTCTAAATGTATATCCAAATGAAATGCCTAATAAAAGTAACTCTGTCTGAAAACACTGTTCTCAACAACAAGGATCACACAGTCCTGTTTAAATATATGCCAATACAGTCATCTAGTGGTTATACTACAGTATTGCACTTGATTGCATGTATTTCTTTTTACTAATCTGCCTCCATTCATTGGATTTTGAATACCTTTGTTTTAACTTACCTATTTTTAAAGGGGTCATATGACGAAGAACATTATGTTGTGTATTTGGTGTAATGCAATGTGTTTATGCGGTTTAAAGTTTAAAAAACACATTATTTTCCATATAATGTACATTATTGTTTCTCCTCTATGCCCCGCCTTTCTGAAACGCGTAGTTCCCTCTCGAGCTTTCACGAGACATCACGGAGATATTTCTCCGTTATGGGAACTCCTTCCCTTCCAACCTTTCCTGAAGTCCTATTGACTCCTGCCAGTCCAAATGACTGGCCAATTGACGTGAAGTATGCAAATCGCATGCAAATACTGACGAGCTCGAGCGGCAGTATAAAATGCGGTGCACGCAACAATTACGTCAGAATCTTCTACTTCAACTGTTGAATTCACTATGGCAACAATCTGCAAGATCTGCGCGGGACCGATAGAGCCGCCGGATCAGCACGACTACTGCGTCGCCTGCCTGGGCCTGGCCCACGCCGAGGCGGCGCTGGACGAGTCCAACTGCGGGCATTGCGCGGACCTTCCGGCCCGCGTGCTCCGGACCCACCGCGATGTGGCTCGCGGCCTATTCGGGATGAGGCCCACTGCCGCCAGCGTGCCGCTGGTGGGCCTTCCCGGTGACGGGAGCGTCGTCTTGTCGCTCCACCAACCCCAACGGTCGCCCCGTTCCCCGGTCTCACTCCCCGAGGACTGCTTCCGCCCTCCTTCCAACATCGCGGAGTTTGTATCCTTTAACTCGGGATATTGGTTTATTTCGCGTCAGAGGGAGTGTCAGGCACGTTTATAAACCGAATAACTTAAGGAATTTGTGGATTCGTGCGTACTGGAGACGCGAACCGTGTTTGACCGGTTCACTAAGAAGATCCGGTTAAATAGAATTTATGCACCAAGAGCTTGTAACACTCCAAAGAGAAAGGAAAAATTTTAATCGCATCATATGACCCCATTAACTTACTGAATTAAAATAGTATAAAAAATTTTCCCCACTGAATAAACAGCTTTTTAGAGGAAATAGCTTATAATTTAATGAATCGACAGCCTATCAGCTAATCTCTAACATGTTTTACACCGTACGATACTTTTGGATTGAACTATTTTTAGAGTTTAAACCAAAAAAAATGCCGTTTTATAAGAGAAGTCACTTACTTTTTGCGACAGGTGGGATACAGCTTTCGGCACTTCCCATTTATTCCTATGGTATCCGTAAACAGCGATTGAGTGTCGCACAACTCTGACTGAAATTCAATGACGTCAAGGCTGTAATGTGATTGGTTATTAAGGCACACGTGATCCAAGTTGACCGTTACGCTTTCTCCAATAGTAAGTAATACAGACCCTCTCATCTTCCTATACTAAGACAATCTCTGGCGAAGCCTCTCCTCCATTGACATCCATTCCAAAAAAAAAACGGCCTCTGGTCCCGTTTCCCATGTACTGGCAAACCGGAAGCGTTAGCATTAGCCGTTACGCTTTTTTGGCTAAAGGTTGAAGGCTTGCCTTCTAGTGGCTTTGATGCATCGGCGCTGAGCAGACCGTTCGGTGTATGACATCAAAGTACCGTGAGAGTGATTAAAAAGCTTAAAGAGTCATCTGCTCTCCAATCGCTCTCGCGGTACTATGATGTCATACACTGATCGGACTGCGCCACGCCGATGCATCTCGAATGAGCCTAGTACTACTACAGTGAGAATAAAAGTTACGCCTTATTTCTTAGTGTAAACATTTGGGCGGTGTTATACAAATCTTCCCACACAGTGAAGTAGACATGTGGGGGCATGTTTGAACGAGACGTTTTAGGAAGGCGTGGCTGAGTGTTCACTTTTATAATGAATATGGGTGCATCTCAATCAGCTCCCTAGCTCCCGAGCTCATGAATCAGTATATCATGTACACGAATTCGGTCACTGGTAAGTTCCCTTGCTCACTGCACATTGGGACAGTGATTACTTAATTAATTTCCGGTGACATGACTACATACAACGTCAATGGACAACATTGTAGAACGTCATTGCTGGAATTAATCGACAACAGGCAGGACCGGTTTCTTTTTGATATTATTTTTTAACACATCGTTCTGTTACATGTTCTTTCAACATTTCAGCCGAATATCAATTATAAATGTTAATTAAATGTGTTCATTACCTGTCTAGCGATGTGTGTTATGCTAAAATATACTAATAAAAACGGTTTGTCTTTTCTAATCTTCTATCCATGTCATTATATTTATTGAGTTGGCTCGTGTGGTTTATGTTTCGTGCTTCAGAAATGTGACGTAATTTCCGGTAAGGGAGCATAGTGAGCACCAATGCTCCCTAGTTTTTGTGGTGCATTGTGGGATTTTTCAGGGCGCATACGTTCCAGTGCACTGGAAGGATTTCGCGATTGAGACAGCCCTTAAAATGTCCGACTCCCTGATCAGTGCCCTGACTACTGAACTAGGGAGCTGATTGAGACGCACCCTATCTCTTTGGGTTTGAGACTTTTTAATCTTTGCGACTTTACGGATCTTCTGTATGCACTAACAGCTTTTAACACTCCAAAGACAAAGGAAAACATGAAATCGCATCATATGACCCCTTTAAGTGATTCAGGTATTTCATGTGTACAGTAATTTTGCATGTACTGTGCACAGTAATAGTAAATAAATAGTGTAGATTGTATACATACTGGATACAGAAGAAGGTTTGGTTGTATGTGATTCTAAACATAATCTGTTTCCTTCCTTTTCAAGCTCGTGAGGCAATTATTTGGGAGTTAGAACAGCGCCATCTACAGGAGAAGTACCATCTATTCAAACAGCAGGTGAAGGAGCAGTACTCCCTACAAAGACAGCAGCTGACCAAGAGACACAACAAGGTAAATTATGCTGTAACCTCTAAAAGCATTCTCGTTTCAGTTTTGTATTTATCTTCTGTATTTTACTGTTCCTTATCCTGACTAGTCTTCTGCGGTTCTGTTCTCTCGTACGGTAGGATAAGGAGAGAGCGTCTCGGTTCCAGCAAGCTCTACTGGAGGAGCAGAAGTCATTGCAGGCCCAGGAGAGAGTGTCCTTCCAGAAGGCCCAAAAAGCTGAAGCAAAGTCCCATTTGAATCAGTTCAAGCTGTAGCTCAGAAAGCAAGGTCTGAGCGGTCCTGAGCAGCGACAACGTCCCACACAGGTTAGGATTCAGAAGAAACAAAACAACATAGTAAATCAAACCTCTACTTAATGAAACAAAACAGTTGCAACTGGTCTTTTCTGGTTTGCCCTCTCAGTTTTTGTCAGAGGAGGAGGCCAGACAGAAGCAAGAGAGACAGAGTCTTCAAGAGAGTCATGAGAACCAATTGAAAGCGGTGCAGGAACAATGTGATGCCAGTGCAGCTGAACTACAGCAGCTTCAGGTACATCAATATCAACTTGGGAACAGCCTTGCAGCGTTTTCATGTTGAGAGAAGGTGTTTCTCAGTGTCTGCGTGTTTGGATTTTAGAATGAGAAGCTCCAAATTCTTGTGGACATGGAGAAGAAAAAGATCAAAGCTCTGGAGGATGAACACACCCTGGAACTAAACGAATGGAGAGATAAGCTTGCATGTAGAAAAGAGGTATCGGAGTGAATAGTAAAACTGAGAGGTTTAAAGTTTTTTAATTGGGAAAAAAACATGACTACTGTTGTATGTTTATGTTCAGGTGTTAGAAGAAGACCTCGCTCGCAGACGTAGAGAAAAAGAGGGAAACAGGAGACGAAGCAGTGAGCCAGAAAACCGGCATGCAGCTCACCGTTCAAAGTTCTTCCATAATCTAAGCTTTTCCTGACAAAGTGAAGAAATACTCTAAACCCCAATGTCTTTATTTACAGTAAATGTAAACTACTTTTCCAAAGTTTCATATATATAT
>NW_015536497.1:747761-754740 GCF_001515605.1 Sinocyclocheilus anshuiensis | reverse complement strand
ACAGTAGTTAAAATAGTGTTTTGGCTGTTTTTAAAATTAATTCATGCTAAGAAAAAATAAATATATGGTAAATATATATACACATACTGTATATACAGAAAATATGGACATTTGGGTTAAGTTGAAAAATATTTTTGTCTGGAGTTTATGTATTTTTGTAAATATGTTTAAAATCTTATAGCCTGAAGATGAAAGTCCATGGGTAAATACATTTTTTTAACTATTTTAGACAGAGTTTATTCAGATTATATGTCTTCTGGTGGATTTGTGAGAAGCTTTTGAATAGTCATCGTCATGCACATAAAAACAGCACATCAGCCTGGGCTGTCTGTAAGGAAGCGGAGAAAATTATTACATAAAGCCACACCCCAGACCAATATCTGTCTCTTGACTGGAGTCAACATGATTTCTATTGAGCTGCTGGATAGACGTTTTCCTCTATAGCAACCTTTTTATGGTAAGATAAATGCTTTAATTTAACTAAACGTGTGGGCATATGAAAACTTGTATTGAATTGAATTCAAATTTGAATTCAAATTTGAAATTTGAATTGAATTCAACAAACAGGAACAATATAAAAGGTAATTTATACTGAAAATATTAAATTAATGATTTAAAATGTTATTCTGGTAAATCCTGGTTTACATGTACGTATGACCCATTGCCTTATTCTAAATACTAAGATTTAAAAAGGACTTTAAAACAACTGAAGAATAAAATAGATTGTTAAAAATTTTAATAATTTATCATGTAACTTGAAGCTCATATAATTATGAATACTGTTTTATTGCCTTTTAAATGATCTTTCATTTTATTAAAAATGACAAAATCATGTAAGTCTTTACCTAAAGACTTAAAAATGATTTTTTTTCTTTCTGCCTTAGGAAAACTTTTGAAAAAATGCTTAAGATGTACGTTAATAACAGAAGTAAAACCTCCTAACATGAAATTGCTGATATTACATGTTTGAGTGTTACAAACATCTAATAGCAGCCATGCGAATTAATTTAGAAGTATTCTTTTGTTACTGTTGCCAGAAAAAGAGATTATAGCTGTATGCCTTATGGGAAATCTTTTGTCTGACATTAATCTCCAACAGCATCAGTCACTTCATAAGGATGGCAAGTTAATAAGAAATTTCTCAATTAGCTTATCACTTGTGGGATACATTAACTTATTTTCAAGATGTTTTATGTACAGTAACTTGTTGATTTTGTTCTCAGTGAAATACTTATGCTTGAAGTATAGTGAAACACCACAGATAATATCATAAGGAGCATGCTTACTTTAGGCTTTAGTGTCTTTCATTTCAAGATCATTTTCATGGGTTACAATCTCCTAAAGTGTATTAAGGACACCAAATATATAAGTTGAAAGTGCTGTAGGACCATATTCCTCTATGCTTTCCTGTCCATTACTCTCTTGTGTTTCACCTATGTGCAATTCCTAAACACTAAAAGGGTCCTCCATGAGTGCTGTGGTAAACACTGACTCCATTTTAATGACTTTCTTTTCAAAACAATAAGATGTATCTTTTAGATCTCTTATAAATGCAGCTAAAATGTCTAAAGTGCATCTGTTTTCTAGCAATAACTTCCACAAGTATTTATAATGTTATAAAATACCATTCTTTCTCTCTTGTATATAGTGTCCATTAGGCTCTTGTCTTGTACTATGTAAAATTGCCTTTGCATTTCAGTAAGCATTTTTCTTGAGTCTTAAACTCTGAATTGTGTGCATATCAAGTTTATGCTAACTCAGTGTGTTTCAATTTGTTAGGACCAAAATGGGGCAGCTATGCAAACTTGTACTGTTCGTTTTGGTTCTGATGGCAGTGCTACACAAGTCATCAGGAGGAAAGAAAGTGTTTGGGGGCAAGAACACCCCTTCCAAGAAGCCATCTGATAAGCCATCACAAGGGACCAAGACCCAACCTAACTATCCCAGGCAACCCTCTTATCCTGGTGCAGGAAGTAACCCAGGTAACCCTAACCAGCAGTATCCTGGTAGAGGCAGCTCTAGTCCGGGAGCAGGTAGCTATCCAGCTGCTGGAAGCTATCCTTCGGCTGGTGGCAACACCAATCAGTATCTAGGAAGAGGGGGATCCAACCCAGCCGGAAATCCCAACCAGAAACCTGGAGCAGGTGCCTATCCAGCTGGTGGCAGCTATCCTTCGGCTGGTGGTAACACCAATCAGTATCCGGGAAGAGGGGGATCCAACCCAGCCGGATATCCCAACCAGAATCCTGGAGCAGGTAGCAATCCTGCTGGCGGCAGCTATCCTTTAGCTGGTGGCACCCCCAATCAATATCCGGGAAGAGGGGGATCCAACCCAGCAGGATATCCCAACCAGAATCCTGGAGCAGGTGCCTATCCAGCTGGTGGCAGCTATCCTTCGGCTGGTGGAAACCCCAATCAATATCCGGGAAGAGGGGGATCCAACCCAGCAGGATATCCCAACCAGAATCCTGGAGTAGGTGCCTATCCAGCTGGTGGCAGCTATCCTTCGGCTGGCGGCAACCCCAATCAGTATCCGGGAAGAGGGGGATCCAACCCAGGAGGATATCCCAACCAGAATCCTGGAGCAGGTAGCAATCCTGCTGGCGGCAGCTATCCTTCAGCTGGTGGCAACCCCAATCAATATCCGGGAAGAGGGGGATCCAACCCAGCAGGATATCCCAGCCAGAATCCTGGAGCAGGTAGCTATCCTGCTGGTGGCAGCTATCCTTCGGCTGGTGGCAACCCCAATCAGTATCCAGGAAGAGGGGGATCCAACCCAGCAGGATATCCCAGCCAGAATCCTGGAGCAGGTAGCTATCCTGCTGGTGGCAGCTATCCTTCGGCTGGTGGCAACCCCAATCAGTATCCAGGAAGAGGGGGATCCAACCCAGCAGGATATCCCAACCAGAATCCTGGAGCAGGGGGTTACTCTAACCAGTATCCAGGTAGAAGTGGGTACAGCCCTGGTGGGTATCCAGCAGGTGGATCTTACCCAGTAAGAACTGCAGGGCAGTCTGTAGGATACCCAGGAGGACACCCTTCCATTGGAGGGGGATATCCCAACTGGAACCCCAACAATAAGATTCTCAGTCCACGCTATGGAGGCTCATTTGGAGGTGGTGGGTTTGGCATGGGTGGCTCCCCTTTCTCCAATACAGTGAAAAGCATGGGCTATGGTCCTTCTATTAAATCCAAAGGCTTCGCAAAAAAGGCAATGCTAGCTGCAGGCATTGGGGCAATGGCAGGAATGGCAGTAGGCTATGGAATCGGAAACTTTCCACGCCCCAACTTCCAATTCAGTAGCCCTCAGGAGGAGCATCAATACAACCACTATATGTACGAACGTCAGGGCATTCGTTCTAAAGACAGAAATAACAAAGTAGGACCAAACTACACATCAAAGCAACCATCCCAGTCATATGAGCAATACATGAGCACATGCATGAAGCGAAAGGATCTTCTAAAAGAACAGGACACAACAGATTCTGCAAATCACAAGAACATTCAAAGAGATGAGCCACTGACTGATTATGCAGCAATGAATATAGACTACTTAGAGAAAGGTGGGCCGGAGAAGAATGACACCACATCCCCTACAACTGTCAATAATTATCCAAAGGCTGCTGCGATTCGTGAGGATGATGATGACACAGTGAGTATCATACAGATTGGTTATCCAGCTCTCATTGAGCAGATGAAAGCTCGAAAGTGTGTTGAGTTGTACTTGGTTCATTCTGAGAACTTAATGGAGAAGCAGAAAGAAGATGAGAAGGACAAAAAGGGAAGAAAAGTTTCCAGTCCTTCCAGTAACCACAATGGACACCGTGTCTCTGAAGTGCTTCTGTTGCTCTCTACTTTCTTTATGCTTCTTAGTTGCACTTAGTAGCACTGCCAACACTGATTATATATAAAGGAATACAATTGCCCGTCCTTTCCACTCTCTAAATCTAGGAATCCAAAGGTGAAGTTACATTTTAAATGTTGTGTATATTATCAGTCTTGACTGAAGTTTCTCTTATCTGCTCAAAATGTAAAAAGACGTATTTTTTTCCTCACTGGCTATTTAAACATACAGTACAAGGCAAATGTATTACTGGCCCATGCATTTTATGAATGTATTTTTTTTTTAATATAATAATTGTATATCATACAAAACTATTATTATTATTATTATTCCTGGGAAATAAAAATAATAATTATTGTAATAAAATGTTAACCAATTAATTTATTCATAGGGATTTAATGTTATGGATCTATTTAATTACAGTAACCATTTATATTATTTACAAAAACATCATCATCATCAACTACAAAAACAACCAACAATAATACATTTTCCTGGGGGGAAAACATTAAATAATAAAAAAAAAAGTGTTAACTGATAAATTAATTTATATTATTTATTTAATAGTATTTATTAGAGTTCATATCTTTCAGTTCTTTCTAAATGTCCTTTCCCTCATGAATGTGTGGTGTACATTGAAATCTACAGTAAGAAAACAATACTGATCTTTTCAATATTTCATAGATCAAACAATTGCTGGTCTGTTCAAAAGCGCCCCAGCAAAATGAAGACTATTGCTATGGTAACATCACAGAGCACAGTGAGGCCTTCACATGATACATGCGGCACGTTGCTAGGAGACCAGTCCATTCAGAACCGAACGTCATGATTAGGAGAAAGCAATTGGAGGTTCAGCAAATAAAGTGGACAGGAATAAGCAGAGTCAAATATTTATTCATTTACACTCTGAAAACAGTACAAGAAGCAAACAGTGACAGGGTTTAAAATGCCTGCCAAAATACACATCAAACCCTGAAACCAACAGAAGAGTATTAAATGATATCACCGGCATGAAAGGAACAGCAAAAGCTCTTCTGTTTTTTTTATTTTGTCCATCCCATGACATTTCAGGTCACAGAGTTTGCATCAAATATTTTCAGAGAATGCAAATACTAGCCCTTAAATTAAAGTTGTTTCAGTTGTATTAAATAATATTTGACTGCTTGACCAAAATTAATAAAATCCTAAATTAAAATCCAAAGTGACATATAATTGCAGAACTGTCAGGCATTAGCAACACAGCATAAATTAAATATAATTTAACATTCATTACATTTGGCTAAAACATTTGAATATATGTTTAATAGTAAAATTGATAATCAAATCAATCTATCAATTGACCTTACCTTGAGCCTGGCATAATATATGGGTAAATTGCTAAATTTACATACATCATTATTATATAGACATTGTCTACTTGTCAAAAATTTGGATTAAGATTTTTTTTTTTTAGATATTTTAAAATATTATTACATTTAAAATGTATATTAAAAAAATTATTCCTGATGCCAAAGCTGAATATGATTACTTTTAAGTTTTACTTTTGTAGTGTGTGTGTGTGTGTGTGTGTGTGTGAGTGTGGTCTAATGTCATAACTTTCTCAAATTTCATATTTCTCGAAGTATATTGCTGGTGTAAGTTAGTTTCCTCTTTATCAAACACTCTATCAATGAAAATGATTGTATCCTCTGTTTAAAATGAACCCTTTCTGCATCTTGTCTCTCTGTGACAAGAAATGCCTCAAACCCCGTAACTCATCCCCACATAAAGATGTGTGCGACTGTTCCGAGTATTATGAGGACGCTGGTCACGTGCTCTGTGCTGCCTGCGTTCCTGTAATACCGCCAGTCCGAGCGGTTGTAGTATCCTGGTCCATCCGGGTAATAGCGCCTGTCCGCCTCTGAGGAGCCATCGTAGCCATATCTCGGTCTGCCCAGAGAGCCCAGCCCATAGCCGATGGCCGCTCCACCGAGAGCCCCTGCGGCTGCAGCACCTGCCAGCTTCAGGCCCTGCCTGCCTTTGCTCTGGGAAGGAGGCGCTTTGACTGGCAGACCCACTCCCTTGCCCCTGCCACCAAAACCTCCTCCACGCCTGCAGTGGACCCAAGGATACAACGACACCCACAGTAACATCCACACCCAAATGATCAAGACCTTCTGATTACCCATCATGACTGGGGGTCCCTTCAAAAAACAAACAAAAAATTGACGTAAAAAACTATTTTCACTCAGAATTGCAAGCAGATTTTACAACCAATTAGAAGGAAAGAAAACACACTGCAAGTAACACATTGAATTAAATGTGAAATTTTGAAGTAGAAAGATTGAAACAGAAAGTGCTTTTCTTGTAAAACATACTCCAGTAATCATTATTTACAACATTAAAAATCATTATTTTTACAGTGTAGAAAATGAAAGAAATGTAACAAAATGGTATGTTGCAAATGTTTGTTTCCTATAATAATAATATTACATCAATATATAAGTTAGAGTGCTTATTTGTATAATTAATTCAGTCATATAATGGAATTTTCTATAATGAAACTGTTATACATGTTATTCTGTTTATTTCAGTAATTCTTTAATAAGATTTTTTTATTATTATAAATGGAAAAATGTCTGTGCAGAGACACTTGTAAAATACTTTACAAATGAATGATATGAAATATTTTTAATACCAATAAACATTATTACAAATAATCTGCTATAAAATAGGGCACATTAGATTTGCATATTAGTGTATGAGCCTCCTTTTCAAATAATAAACATGGCTCTTACTCAAAATGTATCTAAAAAAATATAAAATATTTTATTGATCTATTTTTATTAATCTATCTGTATCTATTTTATTATTATGCAATATTTATTTAAACATTTTAAGTTTTTTTAATCAAAATGAAATGTTTGTTTTAGCTCATTTATTATTGTTATTTTATTCAACATAACTATTCAGACAATTACAGTGCGGCGGGGGCACAAGTCATCTGAATCTAATTATACGCTCCATTGCACATCAAAAGATGAGTGCTGACCACTGACAACAAGCAAACGTCCTGAATGATGCATCAATTGTCAGACTCACCTAGAACAAGTGCTGTGATCTGCATTTGCTGACACACAATGACCCACTTGTTGT
>NW_015536497.1:745583-747751 GCF_001515605.1 Sinocyclocheilus anshuiensis | reverse complement strand
TATATATATATTATTTATTTATAATAAAAATGTTCCTTTTCCTGAGATAGCACCATTTTGTCGATGCTGGTGCTTTAAAGATGGTGTTCAGATGCATGATACATGCCTGAACAGCTTCATAATGTAGTTGAATCAGCTTAAGACCGCATGTATTTCTTGATGATACGTTGCATGTCAGCGTACCTGAAATAAGGGCACAGAAAAGAAATGAGTGCGCATAATGATTTCAAATGCCTCTAAAATGTATAACGTGTGACTCAGGCTGTACCTCTTCTTCAGTTTCTGCATCTCTCTTTCTTCTTCCTCTTGCAGCTTAGCAATGAAGCTTTGTAAAACAGGAAGCTCAAACTTGATGTATTGTGCCACCTTGAGGACAAAATGAAGTATTACATATTCATTATAATAAATTTATTGAATTACAAAGACATTTATGTTGATACCATAATGTTTATTTCAAACATCTAATATTTAAAAAATAATAAAATGAATTAAATAAATTACAAATAAACCAATTAAAATCTTTAGGATATCATTGACTGTATCTCAAAATACATGATTATATATCACATTAGATTTGACATATTAAATGCTTCATCTCAGTATTTAGTTCTAAAAACATTTGTTCTCTTCCATATTTTTGCAAATCTCATCAAATCCCCATCTGTCGCTAGAAACAGAAGCATCTTACCTGGTGATAGTGCTGATCACTGGCTTCTATTCACTGCTTGAACTGCTCAACCTTACTGTGAGGAGCTGCTCTATGTTGTAAACAACCACCTTATGGAACTGTCACTCATTCAACAGCAGCGAATGACCGATCAGGGATGCTGAACAGCCCCGCCCACTCGAGAACAAAGGCACAGCAGAGGATGAATTACAGCCTGGTACTAGTCTGGCTTTTACTCATTTTAAAGCAATTTCTATTAAGATTTACATCCCACTGCTCCTACACTCTACCCTTGTGTCTATTATCCCTGGCCATTGCGTTTGCATATCTCAGTTGTAATAGTAACAGATCAGTGCTTAGGAATAATAAAGAAATTAAAAAAATTAATTAGGAGAGATCACAAATCTTTATTCCACATCAAAAATTAAGATTTATTTATTTATTTTTTAAATGTCATGCTTAACACTGTGGAGCAATGGGCTAATATAGTGTAGTGTAAGATGTATCCTTGCTGAATGGACTGTTATTATTATTTTTTAGCTCTACTGCTTATTCAGACTCATTCAAATGTTAAATGTATTACACTAGGAACAACTACAGGGATCAATACAATGTTATGACAGCTTTTACTGAGGTAAATGTGCATGCACGTTCATGAAAAAAAATATTTCAGTAATTGTCTCAATGTTTTTTATTATCAATGGCAAAAATGTGCACATACACTGTGAAATACATATTAAATACTTTAAAATCAAATAAGGCAAATACATTAGATTTTTAAGAAATTTTCTTTCTTTCTTGTCTATTTATTCACACAATATGGGCTCTACATTATATCAAATTTTGAATTACCATTCTTACGGCTTATTATTATTATCATTGTGCATGAGTGAAAGTCAAACAATGTTACAATTTTTTTGTACCCATTTGCTTTCCTTTGTGAAAAATAAGGCTAAGTAACAGTCTGCTGTTTATCCAATGAAGCTTATTTAGAGAAAGTCATGGTTCTTCAGTTTCTGCATCTCTCTTTCTTCTTCCTCTTGCAGCTTAGCAATGAAGCTTTGTAAAACAGGAAGCTCAAACTTGATGTATTGTGCCACCTTGAGGACAAAATGAAGTATTACAACAGTATGTACATACAAACTTGCACTGTGTACTGTAGTCACTTTGGCTGGATTCAGTCCCCTAACATCCTACTCTTACTATTTCTGTAATAAATAGTAAGAATTCAGTATGCAATTTTTCTGACCTTCTACTTAAGCTAAAATGTGCAGTATACAACCATTATGTAGAATATTGCATCCCACAAGGCAATGTGCATGACCTTCCATAACAAATGTAAAAAAATGGGAAGTAATAAAAATGTGAAAAATTTGAATAAAAGTATCTTAATTTATTCTTTATATATTTGAAATATCTTCAGATTTTAGAAGTAGCAATCTAAGATTAAAATTATTTGATCAGACTGGCAAAAGTTTTTTGTCCATTAAAAAAAGTTATA